>NC_136970.1:11779637-11799637 GCF_032717465.1 Coenobita brevimanus | reverse complement strand
GAACAGACATGCGAAGGGAAGTCAGTACATTTATTTTATTTACTCCTGCATTAGCCAATTGTTCCTCTGTACAAAGGAAAAGGGGAGAGAGAAGTATGTGGTAACCATAGGGGTATTTGCCTTCTTAGTGTGACTGGTAAAATATATGGTAGAATACTCATTGATAGGGTTAGGCATATGACAGAGGAGCTAGTTGGAGAAGAACAAGGGGGATTTAGGAAGGGAAAAGGGTGTGTAGATCAGATATTTGTTCTAAGATGTTTAGTGGAGAAGTATCTAGAGAAGGGAAGGAAAGTGTACGCTGCCTTCATGGACTTGGAGAAAGCTTATGACAGAATAGATAGGAAAGGTATGTGGAAGGTATTAAGAATATATGGAGTGGAGGGGAAACTGTTGAGTGCTGTGAAGAGTATGTACGAGGGAGCTAGGGCTACGGTGCGAGTGGATGGTGAGCTGAGTGAGTTCTTTGATCTCATTGTGGGACTGAAACAGGGGTGTGTAATGTCTCCATGGCTGTTTAATATATATATGGATGGGGTCGTAAAGGAGGTACAAGGTAGGGCAGTGGATGTGGGGGTGGCCCTAATGAATGAGGGTGAGATTTGGAAGCTTCCGGTGTTGCTGTTTGCTGATGATACAGTATTGTTGAGTGAAGATGAATGGGAGTTGCAAGGTTTGGTGAATGAATTTGGGACAGTGTGTAGGAGGAGGAAGCTGAAAGTTAATGTAAACAAAAGTAAAGTTATGGTGTTTGAGAGGAATGAAGTCACAGAGTGTGCAGTGAGGTTGGATGGTGAGGATATGGAGAATGTGAGTGCATTCAAGTACTTGGGTAGTGTGATGAGTAAGGATGGAACTTTGGGGGATGAAGTACGTGAAAGGGTACAGCAGGGAAGGAAGGTTGTTGGCACACTGAAAGCAGTGATGAGAAATAGGGAGGTGAGTATGGAAGTTAAGAAGTCACTGCATGATGGTATTGTGATCCCTACCCTGACGTATGGAAGCGAGGCGTGGACCTTGCAAGAGGGGAACAAGTCAAGAGTGAGAGCAGTGGAAATGAGTTACTTGAGAGGAGCATGTGGAGTGACATGGAGGGACAGGTTGACGAATGAAGAAGTGAAGGAACGTTGTGGGGTAGATGTGGATGTGGTTGAAAAGATTAGGAGAAATACACTGAGGTGGTTTGGACATGTGGAGAGGATGGAGAATGAAAGACTGACTAAGAGGGTGTATGTAGGTGAGGTGGAGGGGGGGAGAGGGAGGGGTAGACCGAGGATGAGGTGGAGGGATGAAGTTGAGAGGTATATGAGGGAGGGGGGGGTGAGTTGGGGGGAGGAGAGTCAAATGGTGGGTGACAGAGTGACTTGGAGGCGTTTTGTCTGCGGCCACCCTTTGCGGGATTAGGGCGTCGGGCTATAGATAGATAGATAGATAGATTAGCCAACAATATCCATGCACGATGCTGTTTTATTCCTTGTAATTCATTCATTATTTTTAAAATTCTTTTTGTAGATCTGACTCTGGGCATACACTGGGAGTTTGTTCCGTGATGCCTAGGAGTCCTACATGCCACACATCTTCATATTCCACTACCTCAGTACTTAATACACTTCATTCATATACATTATATGCAAAGACTATCTCATTCAGGACTGAAGAGCTAGTATAAGTGGGGATAGTTTTTCGTGTCGATATGTCTTGTGGAAGATACTAACGTCAACCTATTTCCTGCCACAGCCAGGGATCGAAGTCAAAGAGAGCTAATCACTTTTGTAACCACCTGGCCACGGTGCTGATCCTGTTTATAGGAATCTTTTGAAGCATGGGGCACTTTGCTACCGAATGCCGTTCCTAGGTGGTCGTGGAATTTTCGTAGTGCCTCGTCCTTATCGAATTGTTTTGTATATTACCTCTGCTAGGTGGAGGAGCCCACCATCCACTCACTCGATGTAAAGCTTCCTTCAAGTGATTCTGTACTGAGTGGCAAGCCAAACGGTGTCTTATAACCTAATAAACCATTTACTGTGCTGAAAGGTAACCACAGCCAAACAGACGTCTAGTCGTCTAGCAGGTTATGACACTCCAACCAAATGTGAGCCGTTACTTGAACCACTATTACTACCATCCCTACCATCAGTACTACTGCCCAACCCCCACCACTACCACCATATAATGTCATATGTAATATTATAGGCACTAGTACATATCTCATAGGACAATAGGTACCATGCATCACATGCAATACCAGGTGCTCAGGTAAAAATGTACACATCCTCTAGCCAGAATGCATACACAGAATGTATAGCAGACGCTCGAGAACCCCATTATGCAGCAGACACGAGGGGTAACTGCCGAAAGTTCGATTAGCCCATCTGACACGGTCAGAGTGCCAGGGACTTTTATGCATGGTTGCGGAGAGAACAGACGTGTGCTGAACTCTCCTCCAGATTCTAGGGCTGCCCCACCGGCAATAGTTTTTTTGTGCTTTTTCCCAATAAAGTTAGGTTAGCTAGCATTCATATTCCTCCCTACCCTTACTAGAGATATAGTAGGTGTCTATATCTGTTTCCTGAGATTGCCTTTGCTTACTCACCTCTGGAGTGTACCCCCCACTGATCGCTCTGGGGTGTGAGTGACACACAGGCGCGTCCTCCCGAGAGTGGTTTGAGAGGGTAATCTCAGACTAGGTGTGTTTTCCCCGGGCAATATCTCCCTTGGTTGTTTTTCTCTTTCTTCACACTTCCTCCGTGAGGGGGAAGTGGTAACTATGGCGGACGCCACTACTGCTTCCCACCCCTTCAGGAGGGGAGGTAGTCCTGGCCGACCCCCGACTGCTGCACGGACGGACTGCCCCCAAACTGAACGGCCCCAGACACATACCCGTCTTGACATTAACATACACAACGCCAAGTTTATCATGATTCATGTGGTTAGTTCCACTCCCCTGTCCAGCCTCAATCCCTTCATCATCAAGAAGGTGATTGATGGGTGTGCAGGAGAGGTGGAACAAGTGAAAAAACTTGCGAGTGAAGACATTCTCGTAAAAGCCAAGAATTCAGCTCAGGTCAAGGATTTGCTTAAACTGAGGAAGTTCCACTGTCACGATGTCCAAACAACGATCCCGCACGCCATGAATTCCTGCAAGGGTGTTATCACCTGCAGGGATCTTGTGCTTATGGAGGAGGAAGAAATCGTACAGGAACTTGCTCAGCAAGATGTAATAGAGGCCAGATTCATCACAAGATTTTCGGAAGGCATAAGGACGAAGACCGCAACAGTTGTTTTGACTTTTGGAAAGGTATCTCTCCCAACCAATGTGAAAGTTGGATATGAAATAGTAAATGTCAGACCATACATCCCGAACCCCCTTCGTTGTGCAAAGTGTCAACTCTATGGACACCACGAAAAGGCTTGTCGGGCTTCCAACATTGTGTGTGGCAAGTGTGTGACTGTAGGTCACTCTGCTGACAACTGTACATCCGAGACTGAGTGCTGCTTTCACTGCAAGGATGCTCACTCCACTTCCTTGAGGGCTTGTCCCAGGTAGAAGGAGGAGAAGGAGGTCTGCACAGTAAAAGCAACACAGGGCATTTCCTTCTTCGATGCTAGGAAGAAGGTGAAGGAGTTGCATGCAACTCCCAGACCTAATATCTCCTATGCATCGGCAGTTGTGTCCCGTTCTGTGATGTGCACTGTGGAGACACAAACTGACCTTACATTCGCTCCTCATGCCCCACGCCCTACCTCTCAGTCTAAGCCTCCTGTACGCTCCAACTCTCTGACGGACATCCCTGTTGCGACTTCCTACTCCCAGGCTGCCGCTGCTCCTTCGCAGTCAGTGCGGCCAAAATTGAAGCCAGACAAGTCTGACAAGATTAATTTGACCACCCTCACTAAACAGTCACGTCCTCATGTCCTTCCCGCTCCTGGTCCAGCGAGGGAGAGAAAAAATAGCTCTTCCTCGGTGGAGTCTGGGAGCCTTGTAATTGATGAGAATATGGAGGTCTCCATGAGTAAGAACCGGGAAAGATCCCCCGGTAGCCACTCGCCTGGTCTCGGGGGGCATAAAAAAACTAAGCACACTGGCCACCCTCGAAAATCTTAAACCGTCGCATTCACTATACTACAGTGGAATTGTAGAGGTATTGGGAATAAGTTACACAATATAGAAATCTTGCTTTCTATACACAGGCCAGACGTTGTTTGTTTACAGGAGACGCGCCTGGAGGATCACCCTGATCCTCCACAGTTCAAACACAATCATTCATATAGAAGATATGAAGGTCACGGAGTTGCCATATACACACACAAATCACACCCACAAACGGAAGTGATTCTAAATTCTACTCTGGAAGCTGTCGCGTGCAGAGTAAAATTTACTAACACGTATCTGTCTATTTGCTCTCTGTACTGTCCTCCACACGGCCCCATTGATAGTGATGCTTTAAATTCACTAGTTGAACATCTACCTGGAAATAAGTTAGTGCTGGGCGACTTTAATGCCCATCACTATCAATGGGGTAGCTTGAGGATCGATGGTCGTGGGGAGCAAGTAGCCGACCTAATACTACAGTCCAACCTCTGTCTTCTGAACGATGGTAGAGCGACTCGTGTAGATGATCGTACTGGTAACTTTTCGGCCATTGACTTATCTTTGGCCTCCCCTGGTATACATCAAAATTTTTTATGGAATCCTTATGATGACTCCTTGGGAAGTGATCATTTACCCATCTGTCTTTCTTATACACGTGACATCATTTCGGACCCTCCACCTCCAAAATTTAGCTATAAGAAAGCAGATTGGGGATCCTTCTCAAGGATCGCCAATTTAGATATATCTGGGGAGACCATAGTTGTTAAGGTCGAAAATATAACTACTTTCATATTACACGCAGCTGAGGCTGCTATTCCCAAGACTTCTACAGTTCATGCGAAGCATAGAGCACATTGGTGGACACTGGATTGCCGACAAGCATTAAGAAAACGCAATAGGAGATACAGGATTTTTGATAGTCAGCCCACTGAGGAAAATTTTATTGCATACAAACAGGCACGGGCTGAGGCAAGGAGAATAATAAGAAGGGCCAAACGTGACTCCTGGCGGTCCTTTGTGTCCACGGTGACTCATACAACACCATTACGTAAAGTCTGGTCCACTATAAGAATATTAAATAAGAAAGGCCCATATTTTCCAATCACCACCCTTCAGGTTAATAATAACATCTATGACGAGCCCGTGGACGTTGCTAACATCCTCGCCAGGAGTTTTTCTCATGTAAGTAGCTCAGCCAATTATGATCCGCGTTTTCAACATCATAAACGCATGGCTGAGCTACAGATATTAGACTTTGCCACAGAAGACGTAGACTCGCCGAACAACCAAGAGTTTACACTAGATGAACTGCTCCTTGCCCTTAAATCCTGTAAAGACACCAGCCCTGGACCAGACACCATCACGTACGGTATGATTCAGCATCTTAATCAGGACAACCTGATTAAGATGTTAGCACTGTACAATGAGATTTGGGCGTCTCGAACGTTCCCAAACTCATGGCACTTTGCGCACATCATACCGATACCCAAAGAGGCTGGTCGTCTTATGAATCCCACTTCATTTCGTCCTATTGTGTTGACTTCTTGTCTATGTAAGGTCATGGAACGTATGGTTAACAATAGGCTTCTTTTTGTTTTAGAGTCGAAGAATTTGTTAAATGATCAACAATGTGGCTTCCGTAAATACAGAAGTTCACTAGATCATTTAATGAATTTGGAGCATTGTATTGCAGAGCCATTTGCCAATAAAGAATTCATGATAGGGGTGTTCTTGGACATCCATAAAGCCTATGACATGACCTGGCGACACAGTATACTAATGAAGCTCTATGCTTATGGTTTAAGAGGAAATTTGCCTGTTTTTATTTCAAATTTCTTAAGGGACAGAACTTTCTCTGTCAAATTGCCCTGTAACATAACATCGGATATATTTATCCAGGAAAACGGGGTGCCACAGGGAAATGTGCTTAGTCCTACTTTATTTAGTATTATGATCAATGATATTCTGTCATCAGCTCCCATCCCGAGGAATCTTAAATACTCGCTCTATGCTGACGATTGTGCAATATGGCACTCTTCCCGTAATGCACAATTTTTGGCTGGGCGGATTCAAGCAGCCCTTGACTCTGTCCACCAATGGGCCTTGCAGTGGGGATTTAAGTTTTCCATACGCAAGTGTGCCGCTATAGTCTTCACTAATCGTAACGTACCTAATTTGTGCTTAACTTTGGATAATCAGGCGGTACCTTTTCAAAATTCTGTAAAATTTTTAGGAATACATTTTGATCGTAGAATGAATTTTAAACTTCACGTTAATACTTTGCTTGCTCGTTGTGATAAACCGTTAAATGTCCTCAAGTACCTAGCGGGTACTACCTGGGGTGCCGACAGAAAATCTTTATTAATGGTGTATAAGTCCCTTATTTGATCGAAGCTAGACTATGGCACACAGGTGTATGGCTCGGCATCCGATGCCACGTTGAAAGGATTGGATGTGTTACAGAATAAATGTTTGCGAATGTGTCTTGGAGCCGTCCGGTGTACCCGTGTGGCTCATATGGAAGTGGAGGCGAATGTGCCTCCCCTCCGTATTCGCCGTGACCACCTGGCCTTGTCCTACGGCGTAAGGACGTTTAGGAAAAGTAATATCAGCAATGTGGCCTGTACCCCCCTGCGTCAATACCACCACCTTCTGCGGGGGGTGCGTCGGCCACTTGCCGCTCGCCTCCACTTACTGACTCAGGAGCTTGGTGTGGACCCCAGTGACTGTGACAAGTTGGTGCTAAAAAATATAGTGCCTTGGGAGCCACCCAGTTTTACAGTGGATGTATCATGGCTCCCAGCACCAAAGGCCAAGGCGCCGGAGGCGGAGGTCCACCACTTGTTTCGTAACATCATTGTTCGTCACTTTGGGTCCCATCAATTGTACACCGACGGCTCCAAGTCGAGTGAATGTGTGGGTGCAAGTGTGTGGTCGACTGAATGTGCCCTCAGGTATCGGTTGCCGACTCATACATCTGGGTTTACTTCAGAACTTTTTGCTATTGACAAAGCCATAGACTATGCTCTCAATTCTAGGCATGACTCATTTGTCATATTTTCAGATTCAAAATCAGCCCTTCAGGCAATTGCATCTTGCACTACGGACTCTTACGAGATCCAGGGCCGCATCGTTAATAAGTTGCATTCATGCAACAAGTCATTCACACTGATCTGGGTGCCTGGTCATTGTCGTATCTACGGCAATGAGCAGGCTGACTTACTTGCAAAGTCGGCTGTAGAGCTCAAGGAGACTTGGGACGTTCCTCGTGATCTACGGTCGAGTCTATCTCTCGGAAAGAAATCAATAAATCTTCTGTGGCAAGGTCAGTGGGCCAGACTAAATATTCCAACTTGTAAGCCGTACCTGGGCGACTGGGACACTGCCAACCGTCCCAGTCGCCTAGAAAAAAAAGTGCTGGCACGGTTACGGCTCAATGCCACCATTTTAACCCACATTAAACCATATATGGAAAGACGCTTCCCACCGCACTGTGACATCTGTAATGCGGTGTTATCTATCAGTCATATCATCCTGCGCTGTCGGCGATTTATTAGTGAACGTGCTTCACTTATAAATTACTGCGGCGCAGTAGACGTCCCCTTCACCCTTTCCACCATCCTGGGTGATGGGGACATTGTTATGACTGATAAATTGATGGCTTTCTTGAGAGAGACCGGACTGATCAGAGTGATGTTACTTTTTACTGTGTGGTTATGGTTTTTATAAACAGTAAATATGTATATATTGTAATATTAATTAGGGTTGACAGTTGACATATTTTAAATAGTTCCTCCTCCCACCGATCTATTTCTAATATAGATGTCCCCTACATTAAGCCAAGTTCCTCGCCTGACAGTCACCAGCTGATGAGTGCAAGTGTGCAATATAGGAAGGTATTGGGCACTTGCAGTCGATGGTGGTCTGCTGGGCGAGGTTCTTCACTTTTTGTACAAATTATGTAAATACATTATACTATCTTGCTTAACACGACAGCTGACGTATATGGAAATGTTCCTGACTCGTCTGGTTCCCTTTCATATATTGATGTCCCCTATATTAGGTTGTCCTTCGACTGACAGTCACCAGGTGATGAGTGCAGGTATGGCATGTAGAAAGGCATTACATATCTGCAGTCGATGGTGTTCTCTTGGTCGAGGCTTTTTGAATATTAGTGTAGGTCTAGTTATCTGTCTCTTAGGATTTAGTATAGGTTAGTGATTTGTCTGTTAGGTGGTTAGTTTTAGGGTCTTTAGATTAGGTATTTTTGATTATAAGTAATATAAGGTTAAAAATATAAAAATAAATAAAAATAAAACTACAAAAAAATAAAATAAAAATTATTATATGTATGTACGTGTGCATGAAAGTGTGTATGTTCATATGCATGGATGTGTGTATGTATGTATGTATGTATATATATATATGTTTGTATATATATGTATATATGTGTCAATATATATACATATATATATATTTGCCTTAATGACCAGAGGCTCCGGCCTCAATGGTCGATAGGCACAAAAAAAAAAAAAAAAAAAAGTCAGAGTGCCAGAGAGAACGACAGAAGGCAGAAAGAAGCTTAGGAGATAGGATAGTGTAGGAGGTTACGTTACTCTGCACCACGATATAACTGTCACAATAAACCCCCGTAACCCAAGAGTGTCTATAACTCACCTCACCGACGATGCAAGAGAGACAGAAGGGCCATCGAGACAGAGCAGCACCTACTGTGCCTCAAGCTAAAACCCCATAACGAGCTATCCAATCCCTCACAACTTTATACAGGTAACATGGTAGCTACTTACCTACCTCCCTACTTTATTAACATTACTGCAACCGCCACTGACACAACTAGCACTATCACCAGTGCTACTACCGCAACTATTACCACTTATACCCCCGCCACCACCTCAGTCACCACAACACTACCAAAGAATTACCACCTTGGTTATCACCATTTCCAATGCTACCACCTCCCCAACCACGACCATCACCTACCACCACCGTCGTCACCACTACCACCACCTCTGTTAATTACCACCAACACTAGCCATTACCACGACTACTGTTACCATCATCACCCTAACCATTACCACCACTACTTTCTCCCACCAACACTACCATTACTCCCCCCCATCCCCCCACCGCTACTACCCTCAGTACCACTAACGTGCTCTGTTGGTAATGGCATCGAACTCGCGCCACTATATTGCCAACAAGGGCCGTAAAAGCGTCGATACGGTGCGCCGTAACAAATATCTCACAGTGGGTAAAATACGAATTCAGAAGCTCGGTTCGTTTGACCCACACTCTTCAATCATTCAGTCGGTGCGGCGGAAATGCGTCGGATCCGGATTCAAATTTGAACTAAATCTTTTACAGCTATGGCCACTTTTATGTTCCATTCATGATATACCCAGACGCGCTGTAGATGGACGCCTTCACGTGTTGGCACCGATATGCCCGGGTGGTGAAGCTGCCCGGTTATACAGACGTCCCTATTCTGGAAGGCAGGAGAATGGACTACAGAAGGACAACCTTAGCCTGTAGTCCACTGGGTTCTCGTTTCAGATGAGTCGGGGGTAGCAACAACAGCAGCAACTATCATCGGCCCCTATTACGATGTTATCTGCCTGTCTTTCTGTCTGTATCTATGTATCTACCTATATCTATCTATCTGTCTGTATCTATGTATCTGTCTATTTGTTTGTATCTACCTATATCCATCTACCTATCTGTCTATCTCTATCTATCTATCAATCTATCTATAACCACTTATCTATCTCTATATTACATAATCGACTGTACCACCAAGTAAAGGGAAGGATATCTCCACTAAACCTTTGACTAAGGTGGGCCTCTCAAGCTTAGCCAACTCTTTGGCTGCTAGTGCTTCTCCAGACTGAATAAAATTGTCTGGTGTATCTAAATAATTATAATTCCTAGGTGTACCAGACTTCACAGTTAGTGTGTGAACTCTCAAAGTGATAGGACTTGGTTGAACAAAATCATTTGGTGTAAGCATAACACACTGAACAAATCGTCTGGTATTGAGTCTATAATTCACGGGTGTACCAGTAACACAACGTGATACTCGAGTTAATGTTTGAAGCCTCTAACTGCCAAGATTTCTTGCAACTGAAGAAAATCATCTGGTATTAGCGTAAATAATATATTCTACTGCATCAGCCGCAGCGAAAGCTAAAATCGTCTGGTGATAATATTAAAATGGAAAGACGTCAACATTCTCAAGTTACTGGTACGGTAGCAGTGTATGATGTATATGGTGTTAATCATACGTGCATGAAGTAGATGACGATTCTCAATCCAGTGGACTTTCTCTCCAGCTCCTGACCTGAGAAGACACTGGGTGGACCTGAGGGAATCGAGCGTCTGAGAACTGCGGGGTTGGTCGAGTAGGCTCTCTAACCGGAAATATGGCTGCCAAAGTTGTGGCCCAGGTGCGTTGGTTCCACGTACGGAAGGGGTTTGGCTTCTTGACTCGCCGAGACACGTGGGACGACATTTTTATACATCGTTCGTCCATAGTGGCCCGCAACCCTTCCCACCCTATGCCTTCGGTAGAGGCTGGTGAGGTTGTGGAGTTCATCGTGGTGGCGGGAGATAAGGGTCCTGCGGCTGCACCCGTCACCGGCCCTGCTGGCCATGTGGTGCGGGGCTCTCACCACGCCCTCCCCCGTCGTCGGCGTCGTCGTCAGCCCTGGTCTCCCTCTGCTGCTTCTGCTTCTGCCTCTGCCTCTTCTGCTTCCACCCTAGTCACCATGTGCATGGAGGTTGCTAAAGCTTTCTTGGGGGGTGATATGGCAGTTCTTGCCCAGCGCCTGCCCGCCATCTTCCAGGCAAATGGGCTTCCTGCCATACTCATCCCAAAGTCATTCTCCTCCCCGCCTGTGGTGCAGAAGAGGCCTTGGAGGAGGGCCCCTCGTCGTCCTTCGGGGCATCCTGTGACCTCCACCAGCTTGGTCCCGAGGGTGCTGCAGCTGCAGCCCTCAACTCCACCTACAAGGCTCCAGCTGGCAGAACGTTCAGTCTCTCGCCAGTCTGCCCCGCCGCCACTACCCGTGGTACCTATGGAGGTTGGGAATGCGGCGCCGCCTTCCCCACCTAAGGCTGCTGTTTCTGATGCCCTTGTCTCCCCTGCTCCTACCGTGGTACACGACGAGTTGGAGTCTGCTCCACCTACGGGGCTGGCTCCGGTGGATCGGTAGCCTTCTGGTCCAGTTCATCACCTCACCTTGGCAGACTTTGCCGCCATTGATGAGTCAGAAATAGACTCCGTGTATCGCCATCTTCATGAGTACGAGGACTCTGTCCCTGTGACTCCAGATGAGAAAGACTTTTCCAAGGGGGATATCCGGCGGGCTATGCTCTCCTTCACCGAGCTGTGCCGGGGATCCCTCCAGATCATCAAGGACCCTGACGAGGTGAAAATCCTCAACCATATCCTCCAGGGGGTGCAGTCTATCTCTACATCCGACTCCGCTTCGGCCACCAGCTCGGTTTAACCTACGTCCTGTGCCCTTCTTCCTGCCATGTTTACGTCCTGTGCCCTTCTTCCTGCCATGTTTACGTCCTATGCCCTTCTTCCTGCCTCGTTCGCCTTTGTGTCTTAGAGTGACTGTTTTCAATGATTTTGGACTTTGTTTTAAAATTTTGTTGTGTATAATATTAGATTGTTTGGCCTAATACCCAAAATAGTGGGTGATGGCCTTTAAAAAAGAAAAGATAAAAAAGCATGAAGTACCGGGCTAATGTATGGCCCGGCCTCCACTACAGGTGGAGGAAATCTTAAAACGAACGAACGTGTATGAAGTATTGGAGTTTTTAGTAGTAGTGAATGTCATGGCAGCTCTCTAGATCTTTGTCAAACCAGGCAGAAGCAGTGACAGATAAATACCGTGTTGTTGATATGGTTCAGGTTGGCTACTCACTAGCATGCAAACCACGAATTCAGTTTTTTTACATTTATTTATTCATTTACATTTATTTTTCTGGCAATCAACCATAGCAGCGTTTTTTTCTGCTTTCATCAGCGGGATCAGTTTATTCTGTTTTTTTTTTTTTTTTTTTTTTTTTTTGTTAGGAATAATCGGTGGTGTTGGTCAGAATTCATTATTTGAGGTAATGGAGTAGATGGGATATAATACAATATTTTTGACTGTGTTAATAATTTCTTATCTCTTGTTTTTCATTTGTTTTATTTATTGTCTGGTTTCCTGAATTAAAGGGACACAGTTAGCGTACCATTCAGTATAGTCACCAGAAGATGATCGAACATTGACTGAGTGGGTTTGTGTACCAGTATCCATCACAAAGATGAAATTTTCATCCAAAGAATATCAGCAGTCTTCCGGGGTATCATTCTAGATACAGTGTCTAGTCAGTGTCATTACCCCGCCCTCTGTCATGCCAGGTGACATACTGATATGTCACAGGGTCGCTGAGTGACACACACCATTACATCGAGTCATTGGGTAGTATGAGTTTCAGTGGTGAATATTCTGGACTCAGTAAAATGCTGTCTGGCAACTGTATTGAAGGTCAGGCGAGTTTTCAAGATACCGGAATCCCGATTTCACCCCTCAGGTATAAACACTCAGTCATGCTTACACAGTGGCGTAGCTAGCCATCTGACCCTGGAGGGTGTGTGTGGGGAGGCATGAGATCAGTGGGGAAGGGCAATGTGTGTGTGTGTGTGTGTGTGTGTGTGTGTGTGTGTGTGTGTGTGTGTGTGCTATTACCACACTGCTACTGCCGCTAATAGCCAAGATATCACATGCAACGTTTCAGAAATATTACAACAGTTGAGAATAAATTATACTATAACTTTAGTACAGTATACAGCAAGTCCAAAATCCTTCGGAGTTCAAAAATATCCAAATACTGAGATAAAGGATTAGATACGGATATACTGCAAGGCATATTATATAAAGATAATATACGTACTGTACATTTTGCGCACCCAGAATGATCATTATGTATGGGTTATGAAATGTTCAAGTTTCCAGTACTCATAGAGACTGTACTGCGCAAATTCAACATAGCCTGCACTGAACACAGATACTTCACAACAAAAAGTCATGAGTTAGCACCGCGCCCCGGTGAGCTGTCATGCCGGGAGAGGTAGCGCTCTTCTGTCACCTAGCTGGTTGTAGCAGTCGTGGTTCAGTGGGTTAGAGCGCTCTGGCCGACGAGTCGAGGTTCGAGTCCACCCAAGGGTCATTGGTAGACATAAGGAAGGGCATCTGGCCATACAGCGCTACACGCTTCAAAACCAAAGTCCTCTACCCAGGGGCAACGCCTTAGCCCATATCGACAAAAGGGGACACGACGTAAAACTCTCTCTCTCTCTCCCTAATCCTGTGTTGCTTCATGAGGAGCGTAGGGGTCCGGGGCTAGGCAAGTTGGTCTTGGCATTTAATATGAGAGTGACCAGCTTCACTCATCCCCGAGTGGCATTACGTGAGCAATAAACCCCAAACATCCTTTGGATATAAAACTGCACAGGCTCAGTCCGACTGAGCGCCTTAATTGCTCACTAAACCACCAGGCGCCATAATTTGTTATATGGTTACCACCCAGAATAGTAAATGGTTTCCTGGTGTACAGGAAACCATTTGGCATGTCACTCAGTGTAGAGTCACCTGTCGGCTGAAGAAGAGGAAAAAATAAAGGAAAGAAAGAAGAGTGTAAAGTCACCCATAGGCAGAAAGAAGAAGAAAGAATGAAGTAAAGACTGAAGTGGAAGGAAGGAAGGAAGGATGAGAGGAAAGGGTAGTCACCCGAGGGCAGCACTACATCGATTGAGTGGATGGATGGTGAGCGCCCCCACCTACCACATTATCTATCTATCTATATCTATCTATGTATCTTTCTATCTATCTATCTACCTATATATCTATACTGTATATATATATATATATATATATATATATATATATATATATATACACTGTATATATGTGTACAGTATATAAAGGTGGTCGAAAAAAAAAATTTCCTCCAAATGTTTCTCCACAGAGTTGTTTTCATGTCTTACAGTCTGCATAGCCTTTCTGCAAAATTTGGTGCTATTCTATGAAAAGTCAGAGGTTGCCCACTTTGGCACTATTCCTACATTCAGCTACTTTGGTCCAGAAAACAGTGACTGATTTTCATAACGCCAACGGCCATACCACGTTGAGTACACCGCTTCCCGTCAGATCAGCGAAGTTAAGCAACGTTCGGTCTGGTTAGTACTTGGATGGGTGACCGCCAGGGAACACCAGATGCTGTTGGCATCCCTACGTGTCAAGTGGGGTTTGTGGAGGATTAGTGCCCCTCCCTGTAAAACAATTAACTCTAAGCCCTTGGCCACCCCGTCTGGGATACATGGCGTCTGGCAATGAATTAATGAATGAACATAACATTTATTAAAACTTTCAAAACAAAATACATATCTAAATGTGACCATGAAGTTCTTTCATCAACTGGGTTATTTTCCACTCATCAGTGTTTTCTTGGATGCTGAGGGCAACTGCTTTGGGTGGTTAGCCACGAGTTGCAGGAGATACTGTTTCTGGTCCTCATTTCGGGTCAAAGTGGTATAGTAACTCTCGATCAGAGCGATATCACGCCCTGCTACGTCACTGACAACCTTCATCATTTGTGCACGTCTTTCACGATCCCTGTAGTGAGCATCTCCGCGCCATTCCTTTGGGTCCTTCTGAAGGAACTGATGTGCTTCTTCTTGCCCAGCAACCTTCAAGGCATCAAAAAAGGTGAATGTCTTCTTTGTGACATAACTGATGACACCAGGTCAGGTTGGATCCCTGTAGTGGGTTTTTCGATTCTTCTCGGACTTGCATCACCTTGGGGGAGCTGGAGGTTTTGAACTATCCTTTTTCTCAGTATCGCCATCAATACTCTCATCAAAAAGGCTAACCCAATGAGATGCTCTGACAGGTACCACAGGTGTCGGCTTAGAGCTCTCACAGCCTGCTGACCAACTTCTTGTATGGGGTAATTGTCTAGTAGGTTCAACAACTCGATGTCGTTGACAGGAGCATGTGTATCCTTTGGTGCTTCATGCCAGTATTTGATGTTAATCAAGCTGACAAACAGAGCCATGTGGGTTACTTTGCATTTCTCACTTGGTGGTAGCTTGAATGTTTGCCGAAACGGGTATACAGTACTGTACTTTAAGCGAGTAAATGCCCTTTGCCATCCACCTGGCATGATACATGGGCCCTGGAGCTGCATTCCTGTCTGAAACATTTGTTTGATCCAATGCTCCGATAAATTCTGACGATTTGAAAATGTTAATGGTGTCGTCCTTTTTAAAACGTTTCGAGTAAGGGGCATCAGTTCCAACTGTCTGTCCAACTCTCTAATGCAAGAGTTAAGCGTTACTCCCAGTCCTTCATTTATGCAACAGGTCAGCTCTGGAAGTGTCTCCCTTTGTCTGTATTTCCTACTGCCTATGATCTCCAATCTTTCAAACGCAGTGTGTCCAGGCATCTCCAAATGAACGGATCTTGAATTTGGCTCCCTTTTGTATTGTTTTTATTTGTTATTTTTTGGAAGGAACATTTTTACTGGCTTAGCATTTGGATCCTTCTTCCTCGCATTAAAAAAAAAAAAAAGTTAGAGAATGAGTGCTACCAACAGGTTTAAATTCATCTTCACCTTCCGAAGAGGATGATAAGGACTCAGCAAAATTGTTGAGGTGTTTGCTCCTTCCAGCTGGCGCTGTTTCAGTTGATATCTTGGTTCATTTTTTCGTGATCACTTTTCCTGGTCCTATGCGTCTTTAGTGCCAGGTGGTGTTCGGTAAACTTTGAAAGTTTCCGGACACAAGCATCAATCCTCTGAGTCGGGATTTGAGCCGAGTCCCAGATCTCCGTAACCGCCTGACAAGTCAAATTCACACTCTTTGGTATTGTTTTGTGCTTGATCGACATGGTGTACTGCACTAGAAGGAGTGTGTCCAACTATGTAGGTAACCTATGTCTTGGAAGGTTTCCAGTTGGCTTCCCTAAAAGCCACACACTAGGATTTGCTCTAGTTCCAGCCATTTGACCTGAAAAAGAGAGACAAGTTTGAGTATTGCTTCCGGTCGGAAATTACATCACGAAATACGGTCAAGTTTAAGGTTTTACTTTCGATCAAAAACTATTTTCAGATGATGATCGTATTCGTGATGAAGTCATTAAGATAAAAACACAAGAGATTGTTGCATCACCTAAAATGCTCAATTGGAAAGTAAAATGCAAGTAACATGTATAAGCAGGGCTCTGTTAGCTCATGATTATCACAATATGCATATTTAGGCGACCTCTAAATATTATTAAATCATGCTGAAATTTCGCCCATTGTTTTGCAGGTCCATGTGGACAAAAAACATGCTTGTAGAGAATGTCCATGACCTCTTCGATTTTTTGACCTACTAAGTTGGACCACCCTAATATATAAATAAATATATATATATATATATATATATATATATATATATATATATATATATATATATATATATGAATAATTCGCAGCATCGCATACCGTAATAAATAGACTAAAACTAAACAACATCAGGTGAAAAGCATTTCCCAGAATATCTAAATGGAATACTTGCATAACAATATGAGGTACTGTCACCACTTGGATGCTCTGACCACAATCTCATCAAAGCCTCATTAGTTAACCCTCCTACACCTCCCCATTCTGAACCTGTCAGGGTGACCCGATGGCACTTTGACAGGGCAGACTGGGACGGATTTAGAAATTATCTTGCTGATATTCCATGGCAGTCTTTCTTCTCTAGTGATCTCAATTCTACCCAGTCCCACATCTGCGACTTAATACTAGCTGGTATGGATTTATTCATACCAAGTCAACAATTCACTAAAAGATCAAACTCTCCAAAATGGTTTGATGGCAATTGTGCCAGAGCAACAGCCCAAAAGTCATTAGCATATAACTCTTACTTAAAATCAAAAACATCTGAATCACTCTCCCAATTTAAAATTGCTAGAAATCATGCAAAAGCTGTAATAAATCTATCTAAATCTAACTTTCTTCAAAAGCAAGCATCAAAACTACTTAACAACCCTAATGACAATAGAATATTCTGGTCAACTCTTAATTCTTTCAATAATAACTTTAACAAGTCATCTTCCATTCCCCCACTAAAATCTTCAGACGGCAATATTACAAATGACCCACGTGGGAAAGCAGATATCTTTGCTAGTACCTTTGCCAGAAACTCTACCATAGATGATACCAGCCAGAATGTCTCAGTACTGGAACTTGATTCTCCCGAAATTGACCCACTTAAAATACAGACAAGATATGTAAAATCCATCCTAGACAATTTACCTACCAACAAAGCTCCAGGCCCAGATGGAATTCCACCAATTGTTTTGAAAAAGTGTTCCCCTGAACTTGCCTCTGTCCTAGCTAAATTATTCAGACTATGCATACGTACTTCTTTATTCCCAAATTCATGGAATGAAGCCAATATCCACCCAGTTCCGAAGAAAGGAAGTTCGTCTGACCCCTTCAATTACAGACCAATAGCTGTCACATCTTCTCTTGGTAAGGTATTTGAAACTTTAATTAATAAGCATATTGTTAAACATCTTGAATCCAACAACTTAATTAGTGATAAACAATACGGTTTTCGCCATTGACATACTCAATCTCTTAACTCATACCATCCATCAATCAATTGATCTTTTTGGAGAAACTGATGCAGTAGCTCTTGATATCTCTAAAGCTTTCGACAGAGTTTGGCACCGTTCCCTGCTGTCCAAACTCCCTTGCTATGGACTAACGTCTTTTGTTCCTTTGATTTCTTCTTATCTTTGTGACAGGAAAATAAGAGTAAAAGTAGATGATGTATATTCGAATTTCCACTCAATTAACGCCAGCGTGCCGCAGGGATCAGTTCTGGCGCCAACCCTATTTCTGGTTCACATTAATGATCTCTTATCTGTCACTCACAATTCCATTCACTCATATGCAGATGACTCAACACTACATAGTTCATTCACACTCAGACATCCATTTACAAAGTCTGATATCTCTACTTCTCAACTCAGTACAGCCATCTCCATAAATCAAGATCTATCTGCAATCAGTGAATGGGGACAAAACAACTTTGTCTCTTTTAATGCTAGTAAAACTAAATATATACAGTTTACTAATAGACAGATATTGCCAGATTCGTACATTACCTTCAGTGCTACTAATATTCCCATCTCCAAAAGTATTGAAATTCTTGGTGTCTCACTTAACAGTGCCCTCAGCTGGACCTCTCATGTCAGATCACTTGCTAAAACTGCCTCAAAGTAACTTGGATTATTGTACAGAGTCCGTAACTTCTTCGCCGATGAGCAGTTAGCTATAATTAATAAGAGTCATGTGTGCTCACAGCTTGAATATTGCTCACCCTTGTGGAATGGTTGTGGAGAGGTTGCATTAAGACAACTAGACAAAATTCAGAATAAAGCTGTTAGAATCATTAACAATCCTGCCATTACATATAAACTACCTCCCCTGCAAGTAAGAAGGAATGTTGCCTCCCTTGCATTATTTTACAGATATATTTTTTTGGCAAATGCTCAGACGAAGTTGCGTCCATGGTGCCACCTCTCTATGCCTTCCCTCGTGCTACACGGGCATCTGGTAGCGCTCATGACTGGAATGTCACTCAACCATATTGCAGAACTTCTGCCTATCAGAATTCTTTTATTCCCCGAACTGCATCTCTCTGGAACTCGCTTCCCCAGAGTTGTTTTCCTCCAAATTTCAACCCACAACTGTTCAAGTCTAATTGTTAAAGATATTTTATGAACAGAGGACACCAGTAATCTGGTGTATGGATTATTTTTTTTTTACCCATTTGTTTTTCCTTCCTCCGTTCTGTTATTTATTAAAAAAAAAACAATAATGTAAAAAACTGGTATTAGTTCTGCTTAAACTCAAGCTTCGGGCAGGGTGAGGCGAGGCGAGGTAGAAATTCCGTGGTCAAAAGGTGTTGCAGGAAAGGTGAGGGTGAGTTATGAGGGGTCGAGGTGGGATAGGGTAGGGTGCGTGCTTTTTTCTCTGGGTGCACTTAGTCATCCAGTCATAATGGCAGTGTTGAAGCGAGTTCAGCGAGAAATGATTTGGCAACGTTTCATCCTCACCTGGGAGTAGATGAACGAGTTCGGCTAATCAAACCATACAATCACGAGAAAAAGCTGTGTTTTGACATAAAACCAGTCTATACCCAACAGCTTAGGCCTAACCTAATGTTTGCCTACCACAGTACCTTATTTGTTTGGGGGGATGACGAAGCTGTGACGCATCCGAGTCATTTCTCAAGACACTCAATCAGACTGAGGGCGGGATGGGGTGGGGTAAGAATGTGTGGGGCGGTGAGGGGGCAGGGTTCTTTTCATCACGTTTATACTTCATTCAGTTTATTTCAGCACTAGGTACAGGATGCTATTGATGTGCAAACGTTCTACCATTGGTCTTATTAGCTATAGTGGCAAAAAACTGCTTAAAATTTTCAAGGTCAAGTTGTCTGCCTGTGCTGAATAATATCAACTGAAAGATGACTTGGACACTTGCAAAAATGCAAGTATCCAAGTCACGCCACCCATCTGTACAATGTTGTTCAGTAGGGTAAAATGAAATGTGCATAAAACAAGGACATACCCCTGGCCAATAACCTGCATGAAGTTATTATTATTATTATTATTATTATTATTATTATTATTGTTATCATTATTATTATAATTATTATTATTATTATTATTATTGTTATTATTATCAGTCATTATTACTGTTGTTTTGTTATTAACGTTTTAGTTGATTCTCCGCTTTATGGACGTTAGTGATCTTTCCAGCGTAA
>NC_136970.1:11717137-11774637 GCF_032717465.1 Coenobita brevimanus | reverse complement strand
GGTGACAATGGCCAGCTGTAAGCACACCAAGCTTTGTCAGTGACTGGAAGTGAGTTTCGACACTAAAACTCATTTATGTATGGAGGTACCCCAGTGAAATATTCTGCCCAAGAATCATGACCCTAATTTAATTATCTTCGGAGCCTTAACACTTCATGCGAGCAAGATCATAATTTTAGTGTACTTCATATTTTCTGCACTTGATGACCTTTGATCCCTGACCTGGCGGATACAGGCCATGCATGTACAAAGCACACTTGTAGTATTCATTAACGTCTATAAGAATGCAAAGTTTCATTGGACTCCATCCACTCACTGTGGAACAAGGGAACTTGGAATTCGCAGAATGGTCCACCAGAGGTACAACTTCTAGGTGGCACTGCCAGCAACTGGAAGTGAGTTTCGACACTCATTTTTGTATGGAGGTAATCCAGTGTAACATTCCATCAAAGAATCATGGCCATGGCTTAATAATCTTTGAAGCCTTAGTATTTCACGCAAGTATAGTCGTGATTTTAGCTGTTTTCACCGTTTTTGCATTTTTGACCTTTGATCCCTGACCTGGCCAATGTAGCACATAGGTGTACGGTAGAAAGTTTTAGCACTGGTCAGTGTTTACAAAGCGTGCAAACTTTCATTCAATTCCATCAAGCTGCTGGGGAACTAGAGGGGCATTTTTTGAAAACCAGTACTGGTTGTTAGGGACACTGAGGCCAATCTCCGCAGGGTTGCCACTCGAAAACTAGAGGAAAAAGGGGAAAAACGGATGGCAAACTTCCTATAGGGAATGACTTCAAGAAGTCAGAGCTTTCTACGCCCGTTAGTAATGCGTCTGGAGCTCAAAACGTGAAAAGTATGAAAAAGTGGGTTTTCAGCCGTTGCTAGGCAATGAATAGTTGCCTAGCAACCAAAATCCCGCAGACACAACTAGGTCTTAGACTGGTCATTGTATCCAAGTTTGGTCGGAATCGGTTAATTGTGAATAGTTGAAATGCCTGCCACAATTAAGCAAGACGTATACAAGAAAGAAAACGTGACTAACAAGAGCAGCATGGAGCTGGCGAATAAATGGATTTTTGCGGATGGTTCCACTCGCCTCACATCTCGAGTAGCTTTATGAAGGTCGGTTTGTTTTCATCAGATGGAACTAGGCCACACCTGAAACCCAGATGCTAAGCCGTAGGTGCATGGAATTCAATGAAGTTATGACGCAGGAATGAGTCCCCTTGGTTACTAGTCAGATCATCCCTTCAATATGCGTACATCTGTCCATCACTTCACTCTTGAAGCCCAGATACTAAATAGTTGTTGTATGGAATTAATTGAGTTTTAGTTGTGAGGCAGGAATGAGTCTCCTTGGTTACTAGTCAAATCGTTCCTTCAATACGACTTCTCTTGAAGCTCATACTGTCCTTGGTTACTCATCAAATCCTCCCTCCTCTATGGCTACATTTGGGCATCAACGGGGATGAAGTGGGATCGGGAACTTTCTGCCTATATAAAATTCTACACACACACACACACACACACACACACACCACACACACACACACACACACACACATATGTGCTTCACCATTTGATATGAATGCCAGTCCGTCGGGAGCTCACAGTCTATGAACGAACAATACAATTTTCTTGTCTGCCTCCCACAACACTGTCTCTGCCTCGCAGTAATACGTCTTTACCTCACAAAAGAGCCACATTTCTCTCTCTCTCTCTCTCTCTCTCTCTCTCTCTCTCCTGCCTTTCTGCCTCCCCCAAACCACTGCTATCCGCCTTGCCACCGCGTCCCAAACGGCCGCGAATATCGTAACATTTGATGAAAACTTCTACACCACCCTATAAAAATACCCTGTAAACGTGATTTTTATGCCCCTGTGCGGTGACTGTGGCCTGTTAAATCAAAGTTCCGCATCGGTTTCTTTGAGTGATGGGCAATATGAAACCTCGTCGGCAGCTGCTATCCCCCCCCCCTCCTCCTCCTCTCTCTCTCTCTCTCTCTCTCTCTCTCTCGCTCCTGTGCAGTGACTGTGGTCTGTTAAACAGGGGTCGCGTATCGGTTGCTCCAAGTAATGGGCGATGTGGAGAGTAGACGGTATGGCTCGCTCTCTGTCTATCATTCCTTTTCACGCTTCCCCTTTCTTCTAAACAATTTCTTCCTCCCTTTTCTTCTTTCTCTCCTCTGTCTGTCTCTTCTTTGCCTGTCTGTCTGTCTATGAGATTTACATAGGACTAAGGCATTTACATACATGTTTTCTAACCTGTGCTTCTGTTACTACAGCATATGTTGATTGTGAACACCATGAAGCAAAACCTGTAGTGTCATAGGCAATATACACCATAGACTGACTTGTGGAATATCTCATGTGGGGGAATTCTGGTGCAGACACAAGTTTTATTACGTGTTAATACACACACACACACACACACACACACACACACACACACACACACACACACACACACACACACTCGCTAATCATCTATGTATCTGTATCTATGTATAGGTGGAAATTTCCCGTCATGCTCCTCCTGATACAGTACCATAATGATGTATATCGGAAATTTATCTGTATTTTTTGTTTATATCAGACTGACCTGGAGTTTAATTAGTTTTCCAATAATTAATCTGTGCTTTTCGTTTAACTGATATTTCTTTTTAGAATAAAATTTATCTGTAGTACAAGCTTCCTTGTAGCAAAATTTAATTTACAGGAGGTTTACCTGTGGTTTACTAAAAATTTACCTGTAATTTACATTCAGCCTAATTTACCTGTAGTGTATGTCAAATTTACCTGTAATCTAATTAAAGTTTACCTACGGCAGGGAAGCGACCTGCGGCCATGCAACACGGCGGCACCCATGACGACGGCGGAGGCACGGGAGGAAGCGGCGGCGGCGGCGGTGGGGGAGGTGGAGGCGGGAGCATGAACAGCGGCAGCCTAACACTATGTTCCCTTCACCCCGTCTTGCTGATGGCACTGATGGAACTAGTGGTGGGGTAGCACTAGTACACACACACACACACACACACACACACACACACACACACACACACACACACACACACACACACACTCGCTAATCATCTATGTATCTGTATCTATGTATAGGTGGAAATTTCCCGTCATGCTCCTCCTGATACAGTACCATAATGATGTATATCGGAAATTTATCTGTATTTTTTGTTTATATCAGACTGACCTGGAGTTTAATTAGTTTTCCAATAATTAATCTGTGCTTTTCGTTTAACTGATATTTCTTTTTAGAATAAAATTTATCTGTAGTACAAGCTTCCTTGTAGCAAAATTTAATTTACAGGAGGTTTACCTGTGGTTTACTAAAAATTTACCTGTAATTTACATTCAGCCTAATTTACCTGTAGTGTATGTCAAATTTACCTGTAATCTAATTAAAGTTTACCTACGGCAGGGAAGCGACCTGCGGCCATGCAACACGGCGGCACCCATGACGACGGCGGAGGCACGGGAGGAAGCGGCGGCGGCGGCGGTGGGGGAGGTGGAGGCGGGAGCATGAACAGCGGCAGCCTAACACTATGTTCCCTTCACCCCGTCTTGCTGATGGCACTGATGGAACTAGTGGTGGGGTAGCACTAGTACACACACACACACACACACACACACATATATATATATATATATATATATATATATATATACAGGCATGATCATCATCAGCCATTGCAAGTCCACTGCTGAACAAAGGCTTCTCTCAACCTTCTCCACGAATTCCTTGACTGAACCATCTCCGCCAGGTTTTGCCTGCGAACTTTTCAGTCTCATCTCTCCATCTCCTTCCTGGCCCTTCTCAGTTACGCTTGGTGTCTCTTGGATCCCAGTCCATCAACCTCTTGCTGCATCGATTATCCCTTATTCTTGCTGCATGACGTGCCTACTTCCGTTCCTGTTCTTTCATAACGTCTACAATAGCTTTGACAGTCAGTTCTCTCACTCAAGATGATCTTTTCCTGTCAAAGATATTCCCAACACTGACCTTTCCATTGCTCTTTGAGAACATATTAGTTTGTTTTCTATTGATTTTGTCTACAATAGCTTTGACAGTCAGTACTCTCACTCAAGATGATCTTTTCCTGTCAAAGATATTCCCAACACTGACCTTTCCATTGCTCTTTGAGAACATATTAGTTTGTTTTCTATTGATTTTGTCGGTTTCAAGATCTCACAACCGTACACCTTGGCTTGAATCAAACATTTGTTTTATACTTCCCGTTTCATTCATACTGGCAAGCTGCTTTTCATTATGTCCCAGTGTTTATCAAAAGCTTTTCATCCAGTTGTAATGTATCTTATTTCGCTATCACTGTTTTTCGTTAGTTTTAATATTTGCCCCAAGTAACTGTACATCTCAACTTCATGATTTTTTTTTTTTTTATGACACTCTTTGGTGTATTAGGATCAAACATTACTATATGCTTACTCCGGTTCATCTTTGGCCCTACTCAGAGGCATTCTCTATTTAGGTCATTTAACATTTCTTATTATGTCTCTCCTGTTTCTGAGATTAGGACAATGTCATCTGCAAATCTTAAATGGCTTAAGTTTGTTGCATCCATATTTACTCCTTTGTTCTCTCAATCTAGCTTTCTGTAAAAAAAAAAAAAAAAAAAAAAAAAAAAAGTTTTGAGGGCATGCCATAAATAATACTGGTGAAACCGTCACACCCCGAAGGAAACCTTTCTAAATGTTATTTTTTTTTCTTCTGAGTCTTTATGTAGCTTAATTGTAGCAGTTCCCTCTTTATTATTATGTTCTCGAGCAGTTTTACAATGTTCTTATTTACTCCTTGTTCCCACGATGAATGTATAATTGTTATGTGCTCCACTGAGTTGAAAGCCTTTTCATAATCGACGAAACCTAAGCACAACTGCTTATTATATTCTGTAGTTTCCTCAGTTAGCTGATTCAGTGTGTGTACAGTAGATGATCAGTAGTCAAATACCCGCATCGGAATCCTGCCTACTCATGAGATTGGTTTTCTTCCAAACTTGTTATTCTGTTTGTAAGAACTTAAGTGATGAGTTTGTCAATAACTTATAAGTTAATTGGTCGATAGTTACTGAGATCTTTTGAGTCGCCTTGCTTATACTGCAAAATAACTATTGCATTTCACCATGTTTTGGAGTACATTGAGTAAATATGTGGGCAAGACCGCTTTGAACTTTTCCTCCTGCATCCGACAGTATATCTGCTATCATTCCATCTTCTGGGGCCTTCCCTCTTTTCATACTTTGAAGGAAAATGTTTACTTTGTCTGGTGTTACCTCCGGTATTGTACTTTTGTCAACTGAAAAGTTAGCTCTCGGTACTACTATCTCTGATGCATACAGTTCCTTGTAACATTCTTCAACTCTCTTCACCTTCTTCTCTCTGCATTCAGTGATTTCACCATTTTTCTTTTTCAATAATACAAGTTGTTGCTTTCCCAGTGCCATTTTCTTTCGGACCAGTTTCAGACTTCTTTTTTATTGGTTTCTCTGATCATAATCATGTTTCTTTTTCGTTTTCCTCCTCTGTCTCTTGCTAAGCTTATTTAATTCTGCTCTTTCTATTTCATCTTTCTTTGTTCTTACTTTCATCTCATTTTTTCTTTTCATTAGGTCGAGGGTCGTTTTTGAATACTTGTTGGCTTTGGTTGTATTACCTTTCCCTACTATCTCAGCTGATTCCCTTATCAGTTTTGCAAGTCTGTTACTCAACTCATCAATGTCACACTCAGCAAGACATAGAGGAAGAAACACACACACACACACACACACACACACACACACACACACACACACACACACACACACACACACAAAGCAGTATATTCTCATCAGCACAAGTGGTCAACAAACTCTCTCATCAATCTGTTCGATTATCTCACCTAGTTTAAATAAAGGAGTACAGGGTGACCCAAAATGAATGCAGCCCATTAAAGTGTGTGTCATGTATATAAGTGATAAGAAATTTGCTTAATTTTTGCATTCATGTTGAGTTGATAACAAAATAGTCCTGAAAGTTTGGGTTCTGCAGTTCAAATGGTTTGTATTTATGACCTTTCCAAAATGTATTCCAAATGACCACCTCAACATCGCAGGCACTCCAGAATGCGATGCACACTTTCTTCTCTCAGGCCATGTCAACAGCAAAGACAATATTTTCTGGGGCACAGCACCACCAGACGAGGTTTTCCAGAGTCCATTGCATTCAGCAGAATGAACAACATGGGTGGCCATCTCAAAGCATGGCATCATTGGACTTGTTTGTTCGAAGATGAAGAACAGTCTGTTACGATGAACACAGAACAATATCTTGAGGTCATGCCGAAATTTTGGACGCCACTAGTAAGACGTAGGGGTATCACTCGTGGGATTAAGGAGCAAGGTTCCAGCAGGATGGGGCCATCCCACACACTTCAGACCAAACGTTGATGTGGCTGCGGCAATGATTTGGGGATAGACTGATTAATAGGAGGTACCACCATGAGTGGGCCCCACACTCACACAACCTGAAACTCCCAGATTTCTATCTGCTGAGATATCTGATGGATCATGCTTGTAAAAATCGCCCCTAGACAATCAGAGACGTGAAAACAGAAATCACAACCAACATCAGACCTATCCCAAGAGAGGAGTGTGTCCGTATAATTGACAATTTCGTGCGTCGCATTCAGGAGTGCCTGTAACGTCGGGATGGGCATTTGGAACACATTTTGGAAAGGCCATAAAAAGCAGACCATTTGAAATGCAGAACCCAAACTTTCAGGACTGTTTTGTTATCAACTCATGTTAACATGAATGCAAAACTAAAGCACATTTCTTATCAGTTGTATAAATGACACACACTTTTATGGACTGCGTTAATTCTGGGTCACCATGTGAAAGCACGGCCACTGAAACTAATGCCGAAGACTGAATTAATTGATCGTGTATTTATCCTTTATTAACCTCTTCAGCCTGGACGTGTTTTATATAGGGTGGTCCTTAAATAGCGCTCCACTAGAAACTCACCCTATGGTATTTCGTGTTGTGGGTACGGCTCAGTTTGCTGGTGTGGGTGTGGTATTAATAGATGGAAATGAGGAGATTATGCAGAGTAGACACTGATAACTCTGCCTGGGCCGTCCCCGCAACACAGGAGAAGCCAGCCGGCGGAGTGTCTGAGCAGCGTTATAAATGAACCAGCCTATATTCTTCCAAGAGATGATTTAATTTACACAAGTGAGACTTTTTGAAATGGAGGGGTTAGATACAGCCTTCATTAACCCCTTCAGTACGAGGGATTTTCTGAGTTACCCACTTCACCCCCATGACCTAATTTCTATTTCTAGACGATTTTACTCAGCTTGAGACTGGAGGGAGGTTAGATACAGCCTTCATTAACCCCTTCCCTACCAGAGATCCCGCCACGAACTTGCATAAAAATCGTCTGGAGAGAGCAGGAATAAAAATGTAAAAATACATCTTCGGACTGAAGGGGTGAAAAAATGGTCCAAGAATGGCGAGAATAGAAATAAAAATAAATAAAAATTGGGTATAACAGTAAAGAGGCTAACTTACCATCCATTACATTATTTTAATCTGGAGCTTTTGAAATCTGTTGTAATTTTTGTTTGGCGTAAATGTATTTGGTTTTGTGTATATATAGCCGTTATGTGCATAAGAGTGAATGTACAAAATAATGTTCTATATATATGCTGACCTCCCTGTTTGTATATGCATGTTCACATAAGTGTGATTGGCTGCTGTGGTACGGTATGCTATGCTATGCTATGGTACCGTGTGGTGCGGTCATTATACCAAATATATTTATAAAGAAAGTCTTTTATTCGAACAACCCATGTTTACTCTTAGGCTATTTACATCCACCAGCATAAAAATAATCATCATTCATCATCATCCGGACCTTTCCCACCCAACAACAGTAATTATAGCAATTATTATATAATTATTAATTATAACAATAATTATAGCAACAGCAGATCCTACGAGAAATCAAACACTGTCCTATTCATAAACACCAAAGGAATCACGAAGACTCAGTGATATAGAATAGTTCATACACACTTCTTTACACAACACTGACAGAATCACAACATCAAACAAAACTTAAAATTTAATAATCAGGTCTGTTGTAAGTAAAGTAAAAGACTCGAATCAGAAAAAGACTCGAATCAGAAAATGAGAGGTGCTTACAAGGAGAAGAGAAGAAAACAGAAGGGAAGGGTGTGAAGCAATCCTCAGAGTGATTTTGTGTTCCATTATTTTGTGATATGTGTTACTGATGATGAATGCAGCGTTGAAGTAAGGCGTGAGCCGATTCCATACTAGATTGGTGAAGCATCCATCGAGACACAGAAATTCTGCATTATTCTGACACACACACACACACACACACACACACACACACACACACACACAGATGCATCATATAATTCAGCTTTTCAGTTCACTCGTCACAGGATTCTGCACATTTATATGAAGAGAATTTACATGAATGAAATTCGAGAGAAGAAATGTAGGAAAATGGAAAACAAAAAAAACGTGCAAAGTATTAGAAGTGTGTGTGTGTGTGTGTGTGTGTGTGTGTGTGTGTGTGTGTGTGTGTGTGTGTGTGTGTGTGTGTGATGAAATTCCACCCACAAATAATTCACGCATTAAACTTGTCATAATCCTCCTTATATCTAAATCTTTAATATTCCTAATGCTGATTAATATATTATAAATGCAGCTTCACTTTCAATAATTTCTTCTCATTAAGTTCATCTATGTTCCCCAGTTGACTTTTGTTGACCATAATTTTCCTAACAAATTTCACCATCATTTGGCAAACTTCAGTCGAGTTCATAATTTTCTCATTTTTTATTTTTTTATTTTTCAAACTTCCGATTTATTACTTCACTGATGTCTGCCATAAAATGTAGGGATATTTGTTTATACATTCCATGATGATAAAATAGAAGGGTAAAAACAGCATCTCTTCTGTCAGAGAAATATAAGACTTCTGTAGAAGACCCAACAACTGCCAAAGGTCAAATACTTCTCTAGCATCAAATGCGGGTAAAAGCTGTCCCGGTGATAAACACTAAAGCAAACTTCTCCCTTTCACAAGCAAAAACAAATAAAAGTTAACGAGACAGGCAAATCAGTATAAACTCTTTTCAGTCCCATTAAAAAAATCCCATTAAATGTTGTTATGAAGGGGGATTTGCCAGTTAGGTAGTCTCGTACTTTCGAGACGTTTTTCGTACCGTAAGTTCCGGTACGAGTCAGAGTTGCCAGTTTGCCTGTTGTTTGTGAGCGTTGTTATTTCGTAAGTTAAACATTCTTTAATTTTTATGATCTTTTTCTCCATAATGATTTATTTAAGTGATTGTTTGTTAAATTACGTAATTTAAGTTCGTATAGTAAATAATTTAGAGTGTTATGTAATGTGAGACAATTCTGCATGTTTTGAGCTGTTTCCGAGTTGACGATGTTTCCCATCGAGAGTAAACACGAAGTTTCGAGAGTAATGCACGCTTTTATAAGACTGGGTAAAGATTATTATGAGTTTGTTCGGGTGTCAAGTCAGTTTGAGTGAAGTGCGGTCGGTTTTGGTTTGAGTGTAGTGCAGTGTCAGTGAAGAACTGAAGATTGTATATTTTTGGTACTTGTGAAAACAGTGGCAAACATTGTCGGGTTATTGAAGTTTGTATATCACTGGAACTTGAGAAAACAGTGGTGTCAAGCATTAAGTGTAATAACTGTGAAGTGTTGTTCAGCATTAAGTGCAATAGCAGTTCGTAAAGTGTGTATAGCTCCAGTGCTTGTGAGAACCGTGAAGTGAAGTTGGAAGGCATCAAGTGGAATTACTTGGAGAATAAAGACAATGAAATTTAAGAAGTCAGTGTTTTTTTTTTTCGCCTCAGCTGATCTTGTGTACTGTACACCTTAAGGCTTACCATAGGAAGAACAACTCACTGGGCAACATCCTTCCTGTACTGTACTACTGCTGTTGGAGCCTGTGGCAGTGTGGGGACTGGGACGTAACAATATAATACAGCCAGCTGTCCTATAAGGCGCGATTCTAGAAATCGGATATCGTACAGTAGAATGCAGGAGGCGCTGTGTATGTTTCAAAATCATGCTATGAGGAAAAGATGCATACATCAAGGATTGTCAGGCGATGATGTCTTGCCATGACATGTCAGCATGGTGCGTCGTCACTAGTCTCCCATGCATCCACTTTCCTTGGCGGGATTGGAGACAACATAAGGGCGCTCCGGGCAACAATGGCACAGTGGACCCCTGGTCACTGTGCCCTTTTTGCCCGAAGGAGCACCTGGTCTGGCTTCTCCGGCGTGGCTCGCTCTGCTTCTGTGGGAAAAAAATGGCACAGTGGCATAATGGTGGGGGTGGGGGGTGTTCCATGTGCTGCTGTTGCCCAGGGCCGCGGCTCACTCTGTTCCTGCTGGCAAACAGGGCACAGAAGCCAGGGGTCCCCTGCGCCGTTTTTGCTTAGAGCGCACATATGTTGTTTCTGAGCCCGTCAAGGGAAGTGGTTGCTGGAGACACTGTTGTAGTGGATGCAGGTCGTGGTCACTAGAATCCACTGAGCATTTCTTCTCCACTTGAGACCACCCTTTCCCGGTACTGTGACTATATTCATGCTCAGTGTGTTTTTTTTTTTTTTTCACCTAACCCGGCCCCACCAAGCCACCGAAGCATTCAAGGTGAGAACTATTGCAGTGTTTGTACGTTATGAAGTCTTTCTTAGGTAGGCAAATGTCCTGAAATAATCATGAAAATGACCCAAAACGGTGAATTTGGGGCTGGTTTGGGTTCCTTGAAGCCCTTTAGTATGTAAACATAAGGTTCCTGTAACGCAGTGCTTTCTGGGTACATTATTCCCTCCTTATTGGAGAGGGCTCTGTAATTTATGCAGAGTTAATAAGTTCTGGTGTAAGTGAAATATAAGTATAGGGCAGAGAAACTACATATGCATGCAAATTGAAGAGCAAAGAAGACAAGAGAACAGAAGAGGAATGAAGAGAAGAGAAGAGACGAGAATAGAAGAGAAGAGAAGAAACATGAAGAGACGAGAGCAGACGAGAAGGCAAGAACCGAAACATGGATTATACGTGAGAGATTTTGTTACAGTATTGTGTGAAATGTATTACGTTGGTGCCTGCAGGGTCAAAGTGAGGCGTCAGATGACACATAGTAAGTGAAGGAAATTATTTACAATAATTTTTACTTTTGAGAGAGAGACAGGTATACAGATAGATAGATAGAGGGAGATACAGATTACCCCCCCACAAAGAGAGAGAGAGAGAGAGAGAGAGAGAGAGAGATGCAGTGTCAGCTTCTCAGATCTCTCATCACTGGATGCTGCATATCTTACATTCAGCAGCATTGAACAATATCATAAGAATTTGTATGACTGCACTGCGAGAGCAGAAGCAAAGGAAAAATGGACATACAAATGTGCAGAATTTCAAAGGCGTGTGTGTGCCTTGTGTATGTTTGTTTGTGGCCTGTGCATGCAGGTAAGTGTGTGTGCAAGTGTCTGATGTGTGACTGTGCCAGTGAATGTGCATGCATGCGAGCTAGCATGTGTGCCTGGGTGTGTGTTAGGATACCGTATTGTTACGTCCCCACACCACACTGCCACAGGCTCCAACAGCAGTAGTCCAGTATAGGAAGGACGTCGCCCAGTGAGTTGTTCTTCCTATGGTCAGCCTTTAGGTGTACAGTAAACAGGATTAGCTCAGGCGTCGTAACAAACACTGGCTTCTTAAGTTCACTGCCTATATTTTTTAAATAGTTACACTTAATGCTCTCCAACTTCACTTCACTATTTTCACAAGCACTGGAGCTATACAAACTTTACTAACTGCAATTACACTTGATGCTTGACAACCTTCACCATTTTCATAAGTACCGATGATATACGAACTGCGAAAACACTCCACTGTTTTCACAAGTACCGAAAATATGCAAACTTCACAGCACTGACACTGCACTACGCTCAAACTGAACTGAAAACCAACTCAACTTGTTCTAGTCTCCTTCCCATCCGTATATAAGCTTGCATTGCTCTAGAACTATTTAGCACAAGCTTGACAGGGCAACAGGTAACAGTTACCAACTCGGAGACATCAAAATATGCCAGAGTTTTCTTACATTACATAACACTGTAAATTATTTTATACTGACTTAAATAAAGTTATGTAATTAACAAGCAATCACATAAATAACATATAAAGAAAAAGAGCAAAAAAAATAATGACTAACTTATGAAACAACTACATTCACGAACAGCAGGCAAATTGGCAACTCTGACTTGTACCTGAACCTACGGTAAACATTGAGAAGCTTCTCGATCACCCAACTGGCAAATCTTACTTCTTAACATACCCCCTCCCTAGTCCTTGGTCGTCCCAACAAAACACCACAGTATATACAAACATAAACCTTAATCCTAATGAAATATCTACCTATACACAAAACAATCTCTCAACTTATCGGATCTTCCTTTATGCCGCTTCTGATAATGTCATTGTTTCTCCACACAGTCCACTCCTCTTGCAAGGTCTTCCTCCTCTTCCTGATTCATGTATTCCCTAGGGAAACTGTTACCATCCTCTTGCACTTCAGCACCCTGGTCCTCTTCAACATCCTCAGTTACGGGAGAGCACAATTCCTCGGAGACGTCCCAGCTATACTGTTCTGGGCCATGGTACTGCCACAGACGATTCATGTGTACCACCTTTGGACGAGACTTCCTGCCTCCCGAAATTCGATACATTACATCTGATAGGCAGTCCAACACAGTGTAAGGCCCATCTCGTGGGCTCTGCAGCTTCGGTGACTGTCTGTTCTTTCGCTGGGGATTGTATAACCAAACTTGGCCACCATCCTTGAAGCTCACCTCACATGACTTGACATCATATGTACACTTCATCACCTCTCCTGAAAACTCAAGGGCTCATCGCACTAGATGATTAACCTCAGGCAACCTTTCCTGAAGGTGCATCACACAGCCAGTGGTGTCTGTAGGCAGCTCTTCCCCAGGTCGTCTTTCAAGTAACAAGTCAATGGGTAAGCGTAACTTATGGCCCAACATAGGTTTTGCAGGTGTGTAGCCAGTGGACTCATGGGATGCAGAACGATATGCCATCAGTAACGCAAGTAATTTCTGGTCCCATTCTGTTTGTCCATCACCACAGTACTTGGCCAGTTCTTGGTCCAGTTGAATTTCTCCACCATCCCATCTAACTGTGGCCTTACTGGGGTCATCCTAGTCTTCTTGATCCTCAATAACTTGCAGCATTCACGGAACACAGCAGACTCGAAGTTTCTACTCTGGTCTGAATGTAGTTTTTGTGGCATCCCAAAATGACAGAAAAACTGGTCAACCAAAGCCTGAGCAACAGTCGCTGCCTCTTGATCAGAGATGGCATAGGCTTCTGGCCAATTTGTGAAGTAGTCCATGCTGACACACATATACTGGTTTCCTCTGTCAGTGAGTGGCAGAGGTCCAGCAATGTCCACCGCGACTCTTTCCATCGGTGCCCCCACTTGGTACAGCTGGAGAGGGGCACAACCACGTTTCTTGAGTCCTTTCTTGGCACAACACACATCACAGGCCTGACACCACTCTTCAACATCCTGACGCATGCCAATCCAGGAGAGTCTCTGTCGCAGCCGGCTTAGAGTTTTCACTCCCAGGTGCCCAATAGTGATCTGGTTATGGGACTCATCCAAGATCTCAGACCTCATCTTCTTCGGAACCACCAGTTGCCAATACTTGCTGAGGCCATTGGGTGTCTCCCACTGATGCACCAGTAGTCCGTTGTTCAAACGAAGAATGTGCCACTGACTCCTGGTCACAGGGCTTAACCTGGAAACTTCTTCCCAAGATGGTCGCACTGTACTCATACGCAGCCACTCTAGCACTGGTTGTAAATCTGCATCCTCCATCTGCATCCTCTTCAGGTCTTCTTCATCTGACGCTGGCCCTGTCACTGTAGTACGGCTGCATTTCTTGATAAATTCCTATTCCCACGACACTCCTTGCCGTCTGTTCTTTTGCCTTCTCACACACTCTTCATCAAGGTTCTCCTGCATATCCTCAGAGTTGGGGCTACTTGGGAAAAACTGGCTTGTTGTTGCCTCTCGTCACTAACCCTTCACTAATTTATCCTCATCTTTCTCATTTGGACACTCATGGCTAAAGTGTCCCACCTCACCAATGTCCAACACCCATTTGTTGCAATCAGGGATTTCCTTGCACTGTTCCATTCTTGCTCCTTCTTCTATTTGTAACAATCCACCTTCTTGTGTCCCAGCTTCCTGCAGAACCAGCAACATCCTCTGATCTGTTCTTTCTTCCATTTTTTGCAATCCACTTTCCAATGTCCTGGCTTTTCACAGTACCAGCACCTTCCTTCACAATTTTCCACTTCCCGTACCTGCGCCTTTCTTGCCATGAATCATGCACTGTGACCTGCCTGAAAAGTGGCTGTACTGGACCTGATGTAGGACTCAAATTCTAGAGTCCTGGCTAGTGCTTCTTGCATGCTTCTTGGTTGTGCCTGCTTCACTTGCACTTTCAACTCTGCAATGTCAAGAACATCGATGAACTGGTCCCTCAGAAGAATAGCCAACAGGTTAGGTGCAACTCCAGGGTATGCCTTATATGCCATACTCTCCAGTGAGCAAGCTGCTGTAGGGATTCTCCTCGAGCCTGCACAAGGCTCCGGAATCTTGCTCTGTAAACCTCAGTCTGGTACATGGTTCCATATCTGCTCTCCAGCACTTCTACTAGGGACTGATAATTGTTCCTCTCCATCACTGACATCTGGCCCAGAATTTCCTCAGCAGCATCCTTAAGCTAGTAGCAAGCTGCAATGCCCTCTGCCTATCATCCAAACCATTCTGATCCGCAAGTAACTCAAACTGTGCATGGTAGGCTTCCCAAGATACTCTACCATCAAATTCCTGAGGTTTCGTTTTAATTGGACCCTGTTATAGCCATGCACTTCACTGGTTTGGGGCCCCCAAACTGGGGCATCATAATTAAGTCCAGGACTAAACACTTCTGCATTCTGATTATTCAACCCTGTAATGCTATCTTTAGATCCTTGGGATCCATCAAGATTCACCACACACTGTCCATTCCTTTCATATGCTCCCTGTACACTAACCTGAGGTTCAGTAGCGCAACATTTCTCTACAGCCTCAATTTTCTCAATAATTATCTTCACATGGTCAACTACATGCTTCAGCTGGTTATCTACATGCTATCTGCATTCCATCACTATTTCCTCACTAACTGCCTTCAACTGCTTGTGTACATACTGTTTACACTCCATCACATTATTCCTTACCTCATGCTTTTTCTGCTCAAGCTTGGCATATACTTCCTCCTTAAGCTGTTGCTATTCTTCCTTCATTTCCCCAATGAATGGATCTAGCTGTCCTTGCACCCTCAGTTGTGTTTGCCTCTGTTGCTCCTGTAATGCCTCCTGAAGCTGTTCATAACGTTCTTTCTGTTCTTCATTCTGTGCCTGCAACTGTTCTTTGATTTCATTCCTGAGTTCTTCACTTTGGGCCTGTAATTGTGTTTATCTTCTGTGCCTGTAATAGCTTCACAATCGTCGCAATGGACATTTCCTCCTCCAGCCCAGCTCGAGACCTTGTCTGCACACCTCCTGCTTCCATGTCGAAGGTTTGACTCACTGCAGCACTGAATCCCACTTCTGAAACCAGTGTTATGCCCCTCCCCCCACACTGCCACAGGCTGCAACAGCAGCAGTCCAGTATAGGAAGGACGTTGCCCAGTGAGTTGTTCTTCCTATGGTCAGCCTTTAGGTGTACAGTACACAGGATCAGCTCAGGTGTCGTAAATAAACACTGGCTTCTTAAGTTCACTGCCTTTATTATTTAAATAGTTACACTTAATGCTGTCCAACTTCATTCACTATTCTCACAAGCACTGGAACTATACAAACTATACTAACTGCAATTAAACTTAATGCCAGACAACACTTCACTATTTTCACAAGTACCGATGGGGGAGACGGCGGCTGAATCGGTAGAGAGGCGGCCTGCAGTCCTAATGGACCCAGGTTCGAATCCCGTCTGGGGCAGGGAACAGTTTAAGGATTTGAATTTCATTAAAAGCAGACTTTCCTGATCTACCAGATGACTCGCCGAGATGTCGTAAAAATACCCCCGCTAATACCAATACACCAATCCTGTATGAGACAACCCTAGCATGTATTCAATATGGACGGTGGGTGTTAGCGCCGAAGTGGTGACATGTGGAGGTGTAGGAGGACTACTGGGCCTTGGGATAGGCTACTGCGCCCGAGATATAGGCCCTGAAACCTTTGCCTAGTGTCGGACACATTAAATATATATATATATATATATATATATATATATATATATATATATATATATATATATATATATATATATATATGAACTTCGATAACACTTCACTATTTGCCAACACTTCACAGTTTTCACAAGTACCGAAAATATACAAACTTCACTGCACTGACACTGCACTATACTCAGACTGAACTGAAAACCGACTTGTATTGCTCTAGTCTCCTCCCCATCTTTATATAAGTTTGCTTTGTCCTAGAACTATCTAGCACAAACTCGACAGGGCAACAGTTATCAGTTACCAACTAGCAGACATCGAAACATGCCAATTTTCTTATATTACCTAACACTGTAAACTATTGAGCATACTGACAAATTAAATTACATAATTAACAAGCAATCACATAAATAAAACATTCTAAAGAGAAAGAGCACAAAAATTAATGCCTAACTTATGAAATAACTACGCTCACAAACAGCAGGCACACTGGCAACTCTGACTTGTACCTGTACCTACGGTAAACGTCGAGAAGCTTCTCGACCATCCAACTGGCAAATCACGCTTCTTAACAGTATCATTAAAAAAGATTATGTGGCAAATGTGGTCAGAACCTGACTTCCATTTTGACATTCATTCAAAGGCTGCTAAATATAATATCAAAGCCACATCTCTCAACAATTTCCTTTCAGTAATTTCCTCCAGGTTCCCCAGTGCACTGCTCTTGACTATATAATTTCCCTTAAAACTTTCGCTTTCACTTGGCCAACTTCTTAATGGTTCACTAATAATTACCACATTGAATCAGATGCCTTTATTATTATTTTTTTTAGTTATCTGTAGGATTTTTTATGCTGCACTTTTTTTTTTTTTTAAGTATTGGGGGGAGGGGGCTATGTACATCCTTTAGAAAAACTCCCATGCTGAATAAAATCGCTTGCAACTATCAAGAACTAGAAAGGGCCCATCAAGCGCATACCTCCGCCAGTGCCATTCAAAAAGGATCCGGATCCGGATCCGTGGATGTGGGATCCAGATCCGGATCCGCCCCCAAATTTTATCAATTCTTTCTTGGTTCATGGCCTACCTTTCCACAAAATTTCATTGAAATTCATTAAAAACCTTTGGAGATATTGTGCTGTGTACTCCGGATCGTGATCCGGATCCGGCCCAAAATATAATAATTTCTTCCTTGGACCATGGCCCACCCTTCTACAAAATTTCATCAAAGTCCGTTCATAACTTTTTGAGTAATCCTGTTAACAGACAAAGAATGTGGCAGACAAACAGAATAACAAACCAACTCAGAGTAAAACAGAGCTTTATTTGCGGAGGTAGTAAAAGAGAAAAATATGTCATTGGTCTGAAGGACTCAAGGCCTGCATCGGTATACTTCAGACGTTTTGAGTTTCATGGGGACATTTGTTATAAAAACAGGCAAACTTGAATACATAATTCCGCTGAAAGAAAATGACACTGTAAAACACTATCTCTTCTCTCACTATAATAAATAAATAAATAAATAAACAATATAATAAAATAAATAAATAAAACTAGGCTGCCCAACATAAGTGACTGACAAATTGAACTTCTCTAATATGAAAATTATAGTAAATGCTGATCCTTTGAGATATTATGCATTCCATTCATTACGCTGACGCCTTTACATATTCTTGCTGCCTCAAGCAATGAAAGCTGTGTCTAACCCTTTCAGGCCAAAGGTATCATTAGCTGAATCAAACTGCTTAAACATAACAAGAATTAGATGGAAAATACGTCATTGGATTGAATTGATTAAGCGCTGAAACAAATCGCCTTTTTTCTCGAACATAACAGAAATCGCTGAGACTAAACGATACAGGGAAGGTTTATATAAAATTCTCTTGCATGCTCCCTTTCCAAAACCATAAAAGAAATCACCAACATTCAGCAACATAGGAAAGTCAGTAACAAATTTTCGTACGTCCCCCTCTTCTCAGACGCAACAGCAATCACCAAAACTACACGATACGGAAAAGATAATATGGAATGCTCTCGCAACAATAACAGAATCACCACAACAAGTACAATATAAAGACTCTATAGCTAGTTCCGCCATCAGTAAAGCAGCAAGTGTGGCCGAATAGAGTAAATGTGGTTGGGAAGAGCAGATTGTGGCAAGCGATGATAAAAGTTGTCCAAAAGGTGCTATACCCATACTCTGTCAGACGCCTTCACGAGCTGGCACCAATATAGTTGAGCGGTTGCCCTGCCTGGTTATACAAATGAACATAGGAACATAAGAAGAGAGGATAACTGCGGTAGGCCAGTTGTTCCATGCTAGGCAGCTCTTGAAAGAGTAACTAGAATGAGATAACAATTAGAAAGAAGAAGGCTTTCCCCCGCCCTCCAAACCCTCCATCCGAAGCCGGCAGGAAAAAGTCAGAATGAACACAAAGCAGTACAAAAAAAGCTATCGTGGACATTTTATAAGAAAATGTGAAAGGAGGAATGGAGAATATCATAGTGTAGCCTGAAAAGGAAAAAGAATGAATTGGTACTGGTTATAAGATATATATTTTTTTCAATCATCATCATCATCAGCATCAGCCGTTGAGTGTCCACTGCAAGACCGGCCTATCCCTACCGAAGCAGGGACGATACAGCCAATGTATCTCTACCCAGTGGCTTAGGCTGTCTGGCAGAGACTGCATGTAGGGTGAGAAGTACTTGGGAGTGTAATTGTAATGTTGGAGTGGCTTTGGATGTGTGTGTAGTCTGTGAACTAAGTGTAATAGGCCCGCCTTGTGCAAGCATACTAGTATGCGATAATGCGACACTGGTTCAACCACAGCACCCCTTATGTCGCCAAAGCAGTAAGTTTTTACAACTCTGGCGGGAGGCGAACCCGCGTCCACCAGCGTGCGAGACGCACACTCTACCAGTGTACCACAGAGGCTCTTTTTTTTTTTTTTTTTTTTTTTTTTTTAATACCCACTTCCTATTTGTCATATGCTTATCTAGCCTATGTCTGAAACTCTCAATGGAAGGGGCAGCAAGTACATCACTGGGCAGCTTATTCCATTCGTCTGCTACTCTGTTGCCAAACCAATTTCCTTATTAAAACGAACTTTAGTTTGAAACCATTACTTCTAGTTCTATCCTGCATACTCGCTTCAAGTACCTCGCTAATATCTACCTTATTTAATCCCTCCATCCACTTAAATACCTCAAGTAAGTCTCCCTAACTCTACGCCTTTCTACTGAGTACAGATTTATTCTTTTTAGTCTGTCTTTCTATGTAAGGTTCCAAATATCATGTATTATTTTTGTCATTTTTCTCTGTACATTTTCTAACGAATTTATATCCATTCTATAGTACGGACACCAAAATTGCATGGCATAGTCTAATGTGGCCTTACTAATGCTAGATAAAGTTGCAATATTAATATAGATGTCCTGTTGCTCATGCTTCTCGAAATGAATCCTAGGACCCTATTTGCTTTATTTCTCGCATTAATTCACTTTTCTTTGGTTTGAGGTCTTTACTAACCATAACTCCCAGACCTCTCTCGCTTTCCGATTTCCTAATTTCATTGTTTTGTACGTTGTATTTACTATCTAGTATCTCCAGTGGTCTTGTCTACGTTAAGTACGTTACATTATTCAAAGTTTATTTCCATTTGCCGATTTTTTTATCATTTGGACAGTACGTCGAGGTCTTTTGTAAGTTAGGGCAATTGTCAGTCGAGTTAATGATACGCCCTGTTTTTGTGACTTCGGCAAATTTGCTAATATTGCTAGTGATTCCTAAGTCTGGATCATATATATATATATATATATATATATAGATATATATATATATATATATATATTTGATAATTAGGGACCGAGTACTGATCCCTATTGGACACCGCTAATCCCCAACCCGACTTATTTCCATTTATTAAAACTCTCTGCTTTCGTCCCTTCAGCCAGCATTCTATCCATTTTAAGATATCACCTCTATACCGTGTAGCCAAACCTTTTTAAAAAGCCTTTCGTGTGAGACCTTATAAAAAAATGTATTAAAGTCCAGGTAAACAATATCGTAAGCTTTATCACTCTCTCCCAGCTCATAGACCCCCGAGAAGAATGACATGTTTGTGAGGCAGGATCGTCCTTGCCTGAAACCGTGCTGACTTTCATTTATAAGACTGAATCATTCTAAGTGTTCCCTAATTTTATTTGCCAAAATTGACTCTAGCATTTTTCCTACTACTGAAGTTAAGCTTATCGGATGATAATTCGACGCAGGTGCTTTATCACCTTTTTTTAAAAATGGGCACTACGTTTGCGGTCTTCCACGCCTCTGGAACTGTTGAATTTAAATTATCATTAAATAACGTTAAAAGTGGCTCATATAACTTTTCTATGGTTTCCTTTAATTTTTGCACATACATCGTCTGGAACTGGCGATTTTTGAGGTTTTAACCTACCAGTTTCTTTCAATACGTCTCCTTACTAATGGTTATTATACTAAGAATATTGTCCGTATTAATATTGTAAATATTTGCTGCTTGAAGGACCAGGTCTAGATTTTCCTTGGTAAATACTGATACGAAATAATTATTTTGAATAAAACTCATTTCTTTATCTTCGCTTGCAGTGTTACCTGATTCTGTTCTGAGAGGTCTTTTCGTATTTTTATTTTTCGTACGGTACGTTTGGTAAAAACCCTTGGGATTTGTTTTCAGTTCACTAGCAATCTTAATTTCATAACCTCCCTTTGCTTTCCGTATTTCCCTTTACATCCCTATTCAAAATCGCGTACCGGTTAAGTGAGTGTTCCTCTCCACTATTTATATTTCTGTATAGCCTATTCCTTTCCTTTGGTCTATGAGAGATTTTAATCTGCTGTTTAACCATCTTGGTTTTAAATAATTCGTCTAAACGGTTTTGAAGGGATATATCTGTCTTGGCCTCTGTGTATTATATATACTAACTCATTTCTCACTGGCCGAACGGCTGCTTGGTACCGGACCTGAGTTAATCCCCGTCACCTGAACTATACTCCCACCTATATCTACTCCATCACCTATGACCTGACCTTCCCAAGTGACCTGGCACACATTCCCACCCATTTCCTGCCCCTCACCTATGACCTAGGGTTCCCCACTGACCTGTTTCTCCCTAAAGTATCTAGTTTCCCCATGGAATACGGTTCTAAATTAAGCTCTTAATCCATCGTGATTTATTTTTGAGTCTGAGTAGTTAATATCCTTTTGAATATTGTTTATGCTGAGTATGGCGAGACCGGAAGGTTTTATGTAACTCAGAATAGGACAGTGAGGTGTTTTACACAAAATAAACCACTTAGGAATAGATGTTAGGGAGCTTCCTCAGCCGACGAGAATACTGGTCAGTGTCAGTTCTGCAGCCCAATCCTTCTCCATACCTCGCTTTGCCACACACTGTTTTATTATATCTGTTAATTTCCTTCTTTCCCTACCTCTTCTCCTCCCACCTTCAAACTCACAACTCAGATATGCCATTTTAACCAACCAATTTACTACCATTCTCTCCATATCACCATACCTTCTACACACACACACACACACACACACAAAACCAACCCACCCACCCACCCACATAAACACACACACACACACTTCCTTATTCCACATTTTTTTACGAATCACATTATTCTTTATCACGTCCACTCTTTGCACTCCACCAGCACCCACCAGCTCATCAAGCCACAGGTGACACAAACACAAGGGAATAGGTGAACTAAATTAACCATCCCCTCACCTGATCATGAGCTGTGTGTCTTCCAGGATTCCATCAACCTCTGAATGCGAAGAATAATATACCAGTTAGTTTAGTATATCTGTCTGTCTGTCTGTCTATATATCTACCTACATACCTATCTATCAATGCGGAAAAGGGATGGCCTAGGCAAAAAAAAAAAAATCCTATGATCCCCTCCACATGACACGATCGTACCTCATGAAAATCTAGCTATGACTCTCTCTCTCTCTCTCTCTCTCTCTCTCTCTCTCAATGTACCCTATTTTTCTCCAGGTAGAAATAGGCAACAACTTTCTTATATTATATAAAAACTTCAGAGAGAGAGAGAGAGAGAGAGAGAGAGAGAGAGAATTTTTACTCGAACCAAAGTTTCCGCCTAACATGCGCCGTCTTTAATGTCTTTCTCGTTATCTCGCTCGGCGCCTTGTAAATTTATTCATTCAGTACTGATTGAATGACACACACACACACACACACACACACACACACACACACAGACGTGCCTTCAACCTAGCAGAAAGTACAGAAGCAGTGAGTCTTAATATCTTGAGGAACAGAAATGCTAAGGATTTAAAAAACAGGAATAAAAAGGAAAGTGGCTAAGACCTCAATCTACAGGCTACGAAAAATAGGCAGTTAGGGAAGTAAGCAAATAGATAAACAATTAAACAAACCTACACAAAAAAGAAACCAAGTGAATAAATATTCAACCAATTAAACGAGGAAGAAAAAAAATCCCATAAACATGAAAGTAACGGCGTGCAGACGAGTTCAGGGCGAGAGAAGGGAATGGAGGGGAAAGGAGACGGGAGGAAGGAGGGAGGGGAAAGAGAAGGAGGAATGGGAAGGAGAAAAAGGGAGGGAGGAGAGATGGGAAAGAGAATGGAAGGGGGAATGGGAGGGGGAGGAGAGTGGAAAAAGAGGATGTTGGCTGTGTGAGGAAAAATGGGGAAGGAGGAAGAAGGGATGCGAAGGAGATCGGGGGAGAGAATGGAGGGATGCGAAAGAGATGGGGGGAGAGGATGGAGGGAGGAGGGTGAGGAAAGAGCACGGGGAGGGTGAGGAGGGTGAGGAAATTGGGTGAGGGGAGAGTGAGGAAAAAGCACGGGGAAGGGACCGCGATGCATAACATATCAGGGCGTTATTAAAGATGGGTCATATTTGTTTTTATCGGGGGAGCTGACAGTGATATGACACAAAATGAAATGAGTACGGTAGTGATGTGGCAATGACACAGTAGTTCAATGTGATGACAGTGAGGTGAATGGTGACTATAATAACAGTGAAATGTTAGTAAGGTGAATGATACAATGATGACAGTGAGATGACAGTGGGGTGAAAGACATTATGACGACAGTGAGATTACGGTGAGGTGAATGGCACTATAATAACACTGAGATGAGAGTGAGGTGAATGGCACTGTGATGACAGTGAGGTGAATGACACTATGATGGCAGTGAGTTGACAATGATGTGAGTGGCAGTGTGATAACGTTGATTTGACTGAGAAAAATGGTACATAGATGACAGAATTGCATGGGTTGGATATGTATCATTAATTCCTTCTCTACCAGAATGCGTTCATAAGCCGAATACAATAGCTTGAGTGCAGGAAAAAACAGATCTTATTATGATGTTCTAGATTGTTTGAGTTAAAGGTTCAAACAATCATTATCGCCGCCTAGCGAGGCGATAATGTAATCGCCTGCATCTGTGTGTGTGTGTGTGTGTGTGTGTGTGTGTGTGTGTGTGTGTGTGTGTTGCCAAAATGTCTCAAAATCCAGTGGGCAAAATGTATCCAAACACTGTGGGGAGTGACCCGGGATATCCAGCTTATTGGTTAATAATTTTGGTGAAGCTGCGGTGATGTTCCTCTGATTGCCAGGGGATTACTGATTTTTTTTTTTTTTTTTTTAAGGCAGGAATGCAAGAAGACACTAGAACGAGGAGGGCGATATCCTAATACATTTTTTTTTTTTTTCAGTTTTGGCGAAGCTGGGATGATACGCCTCCGATTGCCAGGGGATTACTTATCTAGTTTTGTAGTGATGGCGGGCGATATTCATTCTTGGGCAAAGGCTTTGGCTTTTATTAACATTCCGGAATACCTAGATATATTTTGTATTATTATTATTATTATTAACTACACCTTGATCTTAACCAAGAGGCCGACATTGTGGTAGGTGGGGGCACTCACCATCCACTCACTCAGTGTAGTGCTGCTGTCGGGTGTCTGCCCTTTCCTTTCCTCCATCCTCCTTCCTTCCATCCTCTTCTGTCTTTCTTTCCTTCATTCTTTCCTTGTCCTTCTGCCTACGGGTGACTCCCTCTTCTGTTTTTCTTTCCATCATTCTTTCCTCTTCCTTCTGCTTGTGGGTGACTACACTGAGTGACAAGCCAAATGGTTTCTTGTCCACCAGGAAACCATTTACTATGCTGGGCAGTAACAAGGCCGTCTTGTACAGGCCCGGAGGAGAGAGTGATGATGTCACAGGGGGTGGCCACAAATTCCCTCTGCCTTTGCCTCTCTCATGCGTACACATTTAATACAGTAGTTGCTTACTTATGTATGGCCATTATTATTTATTGATGATTATTAGTGTTAATACTAATATTAGTTATTAGTTATTATTATGATAAACATTAAAAATTACACTATCCCCGAATTTAAGGCCTAAAACCTTGTAAAGAATAGATGTGTTCAGATGCAAATTTTATAAGGATATTAGGATACCTGTCTGTGTAAAGATTATTTATCACTGTACAAGCTGAAAATAACTTTTACTTGCACGGTAAAATAATACACACAAATCCGGGTTCTCAACAACGTCGGTGGCCCACCTTTTGTCCACCTGGATTTTTAATAAAACCCACTTGAATAAACCCAATATTATGTCGACTTTACTGTTTTTAATGCATCTTTTAACATAAAATGTGCATGAATTCCCGGGGAATTTGTAAAACAAGGTATAAATAACCTACACACATGTAAAAAACGTAAATGCTGAAGAAAGCAGAAACAGTACACCAAAGGAAGAAAATATAGACACTATATGTATACACATAATCAACCAATTTTGTATAGGTTAAGCTTCTGACTACCATTGCACTGCATCGCATATACAGTGTGCTTTTTTTCCTTAGGCTAGGTATTGGTAAATATAGCTAAATGATTATATAAGCATTTTGCTATATAACTATATTCCAATCATCGGTAATGTTTTTTTTTTCCTCCTCTCCTTGTTATGTACGGTCAGATTAGTTTATTATCCATCTAATACCTTCTACCATAAAGCAGTGCAACAACTTTACCTAACTGTAATAGGGACTAAGTTAATTTTACACAAAATAATGGGTATTAGTTAAAGACTTGTCCAACAGCAATTTTACCGAACTGATAATTGTCATTTAAATAATAGGTTTCTTGTATCATATTTTCATTTCTATTTATGCTCTAACTGGCGCAAATCCTCGTTTGAAGTCCCTCTCTTCAAACTATAGACCCTGGCCTGGCTAAAATTCATAATTAGCTAACAACTCTTGTCATCATTTAGGCATAAGATTTAGGCAAAGGCATTACATTTGGCTTTGGGCAGACCCATACACATTTCTTCTTGGCCTAGGCTTGGCCTACGCACGTTTTTCCTGGTCTGGGCTTGGCCTATATGCACATATTTCTTGGCATGGGTTAGGCCATTACGTTTCTTCCTGCCTAGACAAGGCCCATAAATGCTTTTGCTTGGCCTGGGCTGGGCTTATGTTTCTTCTTATCCTAGGCTAGGCCTATACTTGTTGGTTGATATCCTTGTTACCCAGATATTTCACTGAATACACAGAATTATCAGAATAAATCAAGCTACCATTGAGTAGCTTAGGTTATTTTGCATGGAATGAAGGAAGGCATCAGTAACCAAATAAACACCTCAGTACGACTGTGATCCACATAAATATATTATGCACAGTTATTAAAGAACACTGAGAAACTTAGGCTGTTGTAATTTCGTTGCCTAACGTATTTACGAGAACTACTTTACTGTAACCTAGAAGATATCCGCTGTTGACAGTCTGATACCTCTAATTTCTCATTTAAAATGCTTTCAGTAATAGCAATGATGCTTTTCATGCATTCTAGTATGGCTATACATATTTAATAATACGTGTATGGCTTACCGTGAACGAAATCCAGATGGGAGAGAGGAAAAAGTTGAAATAAATGGGTGAATTGTGGGCGTGCCTCACTGTTTATAACGTGGCGGGTGGGCTGGCGTAATAATACAATGGCCACCGATTGTGACGTCACAGTCAGATATTGGCGGGAGACTCGGGCCTGTTCAAATCAAGACGGCCTTGGTAGGAACCTTATAACCAAATTTTGGCGCCTGGTGGTTTAGTGGGTAATTATTGCGCTCCAATCGGATTGAGCTGGTGAAGGTTTATATCCAAGCGGTGGTTGGAGTTGATTGCTCATGTAATGCCACTCAGGGATGAGTGAGGTTGGTCATTCTCATCTTAAATGTCGAGACCAACTGCCTAGCCCCGGGCTCCTACGCTCCTCATGGGGCAATGTAGGATTGGATGATGGATGGATGGATTATTATTATTATTATTATTATTATCTATTATTATTATTATTATTATAATTATTGGTGGTGGTGATTGTTGTTGTTGATGCTGTAGAAATTTCTATCAATATTCCACATCTGAACGGTAACTAATAAATATTCAATGAGGCAATAGGTCAAATAATCCCATTTTGATGCTTCCTCATTCTCTTGATTAACATGTGATATACCAGTGACAGAATCGGCCAGTATCAGGTAAGAAAATAACTGAGGCACGTATTGTATTTTATGTTACTTCCAGCAGAAATATTTCTGTAGACCTTTATATCTTTACAGTAATTTGTTTACAGCAGAATTTTTAACAACAACGCTGGGTATTACGTGACCAAGTTATTGAACTGCTCATACTTTGATGACCCACGTCATTTACACCTTGTGTGTGTGTGTGTGTGTGTGTGTGTGTGTGTGTGTGTGTGTGTGTGTGTGTGTGTGAGAGAGAGAGAGAGAGAGAGAGAGAGAGAGAATGATAATATTGGCACATTATTGAGAGGTATATTTACACCCGCCAACGAAGTTGGACAAAGGTTGTGTATTCACCGTGTTTATTTTTGTACAAGATCTTAAAAAGTTAATCTCAGGTGTCAGTGAAATCTGGTGGATTGGTGGGTGATGGTCAAGGAAGAAGTGAGTAGATATTGAGGTGGATCCAAATCTGGATGCAGGAATAAATCATAGACACTACTGGTGCTGGTGGAGGTGTGTGCCCTTTGATACTGTGTAACAGGGACGACTAAGACCATAAAATTATCTATATATGTTAGGCTGTAAAAGTATTCATCTGGTAGGACAGGGGAATTATAGCAGTAAATAATAAATTTTATTGTGGCTGGCTGCGGTATATGCTTTCTGAATGTTCTCTCGTTATGCAGTGCTATGATTGTAAAACTTTCACATTAACTCCAAATTCACAATGATAAGCGACATACACTACTAGAAGCATGGTTGGATATTTGATACATACATTAATTGTGATTTTACAATATGAGGCATCCACAAGCTTTCCACTAACAGCTGATGATACTTCAACTGATGATAACTGTACTGATATTCAGGGTATATAATAATACTTAGACTCCACCTATTACATTGGTAGAGACTATAGTTTTTACTGATATTAATCCTCCCAGGCACATTGATGTGAATCGTGTTCTTTGTGGTTTGGCAGATAAACTCAAGTTGACGCGAATCACGTGAAAAAGCAGAAAAAATGCTATGAATAGAAAAGTTTTCAGAAGATTTGCATCAAATTCGGATGCTTTCTAGCAGGTGCGTTCCTTTTCCAAGGTAAAGACTTAGCAACACTGTACAGCCTCCCAGGAGGTTGCCCTTAGTGAGATACCTCAGTCGATCACAAGGAGCCAGGCTGTGAGGCTGCGTCGTGTGTGCTGTCCCTTTAAATCGCCCTAATTCTCCCCCTCCCACCTGAGTCGAAGTCCCAATGGACTGAGTGTGATAATACATTATTTCTGAGCACAATTTGAAGTGATTTTGTTAATGGAACATAGATATATATCTTGAGAAGAAATGGTGCCCGTTATCAGTCACTAGGCCTAGGGGCAAGATGCATGTTCACTGTAGTGGGGTTTCGCCACTCCATGTCCCCTGGGTCCTATGCTGTGACCACACATATGTATATAGAAAAGCCAATGCCTAAACTGTATAGTATGTGAAAGTTATAGTGGCTTGCACTGCAGTATATTGGAACTATCACGCATTATGCATTATGTACGCCATTGCCAGAGTGTGGAATGGGGCAGGCATTACCAGTACACCTTAGTCGGGAAGAGATTATTAGAGGTGTTTAGGGACGGCTATTGTGATTGTCATACTGTATATGTGTATGAATTTGTTTGAAATATAAGGCCAACATGCTGCGAGTCTTCGTGAAGGAGTGTGGTGTGTGCCAACATAACGGTGCATCGTAAATCTCGAGGCAAAAGTGCTGCTTCACGATCACTTTGTACCGTAGTTAGGAATGTAAATAAGTGCAGAGGTAGGGGTGGAATAGTTGTGGTAGTCATGTATTTGCATATGATTTAGTGTAAAGTGTACGTGAATTGAGCTGTAAGTGTTCGTAAAATGATAATTTTAGGGTGCGTAGAGTAGGTTAGTGATACCTTAGCAGCAGGTGTGCAGGTGATGTCAGGACCCCGAGCAACAACGTGTCATTGAAAAAGACATTTAGTGAGAAGTTATACTTTATGTCCAATGAATGTGAAACTGGCAGCGAGTGTTCATTGTGGGATATTGTGGGTGCGTAGCACAGGTTAGTGATACCTTAGCGGCAGGTGTGTGGGGACGAAAGGAAGCAGGGCAGCGACGGACGTCGCTGAACAGGTACTGTAACTTGCTAAGACATTTAGTGAGAAGTTATACTTTCTGTACAATGAATGTGAAATGTGCTGTGAGTGTCCGTGAAGGAATTCTGTGGGTGCTTAGCATAGGTTAGTGATACCTTAGCGGCAGGTGTGCAGGTAATGTCAGGACGCCGGGCAACAACATGTGTCATTGAAAAGGTACTGTAACTTGCTAAGACATTTAGTGAGAAGTTATACTTTATGTACAATGAACGTGAAACTGGCAGTGAGTGCTCATTGTGGGATATTGTCGGTGCGTAGCGTAGGTTAGTGATACCTTAGTGGCAGGTGTGTGGAGACAAAAGGACGCTGGGCAATGATGGACATCATTGAACAGGTACTGTAACTTGCTAAGACATTTAGTGAGAAGTTATACTTTATGTACAATGAATGTGAAATGTGCTCCGAGTGTCCGTGAAGGAATTCTGTGGGTGCGTAGCTTAAGTTAGTGATACCTTAGTAGCAGGTGTGCAGGTGATGTAAGGACGCCGGGCAATGACGGACGTCAGTGGACAGATACTGTGTCGTGCTAAGATATTTGTTGATTATTTATGAATTATATAAAATGTTTGTGATATGTGTCACGAGTGTTCGTTGTGGGATGTGGGTGCTTAGTGTATGTCAGCGATACCTTAGCGGCAGGTGTGCAGGTGATGTAAGGACACCGGGCAACGACGGGTATCAGTGGATAGATACTGTAACGTGCTAAGACATTTGTTGATTACTTATGATTTATATAAAATGTTTGTGATATGTGTCATGAGTGTTTGTTGTGGGATGTGGGTGTGTAGCATATGTCAGCGATATCTTAGCAGCAGGTGTGCAGGTGATGTAAGGATGCTGGGCAACAATGGACGTCAGTGGACAGGTACCGTAACGTGCTAAGACAATTGTTGATTATTTATGATTTATAATAAAATGTTTGTGATATGTGTCACGAGTGCTCGTCCAGAGATATTTTCACATGTTGGGGGAACCTTGGGGGAAGGAGGGAAACAATATATATATATATATATATATATATATGTTTGGCACACACCCATGGACCAAAGTGGACAGGTGTTACACTATGCAAAGACACTGAAAAGTTATCGTTTATGTGAACTGTTCGTAAATGGTGCAGCAATTGGCCATACAGAAAGATATAGCATCACTTGTGTAGTGCTATTCTCAATGGAAAGTGTTGTGTGACAATGAATAATATCTCTTGTTTTTCAGCTGAGAACCTAAAAAGCTCATACTGGACTTTGTGTGTCAGTGCTTGCCAAAATGGAGAAGAGAGGTTTGTCTTCTAATCAGTAGCAGAGGGTTCTCTTTGAGGAGGAGACCGAGAGCGAGGAGGATGAGGAGCTGAGTGATGCTTCAAGTGAGTAGGACTGGGACGATGTCCAAAGCCATTTCCCTCGGGCAGCTTTGCCCCCACCCCTACCATGACGGGAGCAGACACCACCACCACCAGTGTAGGGACTATCAGCCCAGCCATCATCTTCACTCGGACAACAGGCATCGCCTTTGCTCAGACCTCTCGCTCCAGCAGCCATTGCAGTCTCTCCACCTCAAGCCTCCAGTTCCCCCTTGGCTGAGCCCATGTCATTGGAAGCATGGCCTAGTTACGTGACACTTGCATCTGCACGCGGCGCAGTGTCTGCGGCGCAACTGGTGCAGGATGAGACTGTGTCATCTTCCCCTGCCCGGTCAACAAGGGCACTGTCTCCAACAGCATTCATCCCCCCTGACGTTTTGCAACAGGAGGAGACAGTCTCGTTGTCCTCATCGTCGGAACCCTCACCACCTCGATGAGGCTGGCATGGTCCATGGCCTGGCTATGGAGGACAGCCAATGGGTGTCCGAGGAGTCCGAAGGGTGTCGGTATGTCAACTCACTGCCACCACTGCAGGAGTTGTTGCCTCAGAGGATCCAGGGTGGAGCAGTGGTCCATTCACACCACATAATGGGCATTTCACAGGATCCCCAGGAATGAGGGTGGATCCACCAACAACGCCTCTTCAGTTCTTCCAGCTGTTTTTCACCAGGGAGTTGTTGACGTATTTCACCCGTGAGACCAACAACTATACGTCATTCCTGGGGACTGTGTTGGATGCATGGTCCATCTGAAACAAAGAGGAGATGGCCAAGTTCCTGGGGCTGTACTGTTTCATGGGGGTGGTGAATATGTTGACCATCAGGCATTATTGGAGGAGATCCTGTCTCCATAACTACCCCCTTTTCCAGCAAGTGATGAGTGGGAGGCGTTTCAGAGCCATCCTGAAACACTTCCACTCCTTCAACTCACTTGCTATACCCCAGGACAATCACAACAGACTCATGAGGGTTCGCACTGTGATGTAGTACCTCCTTCAGCGGTTCCAGGACACATACTTACCGAGGAGCACCTCAGCCTGGACAAGGGCTCGCTGGTGTGGAAGGGGCACCTTAGCTTCCATGTCTACAACCCCAAGAAGCCCTCGAAGTATTCCATCAAGTTTTATATCCTGGCTGAGGCTTCCTCGGGGTACATCTGGAATTTTGAGATGTATACAGGGCAGAAGAAGGCACTGGAGACCACCGTTTGGAGCCTTGTAGAGCCGCTGAAGGATCAGAGATACAAAGTTTACATGGGCAACTATTATAACTCTGCATCTCTTTGCGAACTCCTCTTCAGTGCAAGAACCTATGTGTGTGGGACTCTACGCCTGGCCAGAGGAGCACCAAAACAGCTGCAGGACATCACCAGGACCAAGAACCTGCCAGAGGGGGCATGGCAGCGATGCATAAGGACAACGTGATGGTGTTGCTGTGGAAGGACAAGCACAATGTCAACATGGTTTCCACGTTCCACAGCACAAGCCCCGTCCAGAAGCAGGCTTTAGGAAAGACCAGGGCTCCTGACGGGAGGACAACCTATGTCCAGAAGACAATGGACAAGCCCGTCGAGGTGGAGGACTATAATCGATACATGAATGGGGTGGACCACTTTGACCAGATGGTCCAGTAATACCCCATCCAGCGGCGGACTGTGAAATGGACCAAGAAGATAACATTCCACTTCATCCAGATGCCCATGTTCAACGTGTTCGCCCTGTACAAGAAGTGCTCGTGCGGGTCAGTCAGTCTGCTGGACTTTGTGGAGGAGATAGTAGACAAGATCCTCCACTTTGATGAAGCAGAGTGGTCCCCATCAGGGCATGTCATCCACTATGCCCCTGACCTTCCAACCCGATGGCCAGCAGGACCTCCAGCACATGCGGCACCTGCAGCAGCACCAGCACAGGTGCCATCACCACCATCTCCAGAAGGAGGACCAGCACAAGAGCCAGAGCCATCATTGCCTGCAGGACTAGCACGGGTGCTGAGATGACCAGCAGCAGTTCCTGGTCCGTCGGGAGAACCTGCTGCCGCTACCATGCCCAACCCTGCGGCTGCACCTCCAGGATGGCAGGATCGGGGAAGACCAGGAGGATATTCAACCAAGCATCGTAGAGTCATCAACAACAGAGTGCAGTTGGATCACACACTGGGCCATCAATGGGTGAGGATCCCCAACAGGAGGAGGCTCCGGAGTGCCCTGTATGTCCTGGTGAAGATGAGGAGGGACACAAGTCACGTGTCCTGTTTGTGATGTGTTGCTTTGCGTGGGTGATTGCTTCGAACGGTACCATACCGAGAGAATTATTTCCTAGTGGAGCGTACACATAGACACAGACACACACACACACACACACACACACACACACACACACACACACACACTCACATACACATTAACACAGAGACACACACACACACACACCACATAACTCCTCATCTTCAAATCCCACAAGGTCCCTCAGGCCCTTCAACAACCCTGAAGGAAGTGAGTTTTCCGAATCTTGTAGATATGTATATTGACCTACTGTCAATACCCATATATTTTTCACACAAATAACCATTTTCTCCAACATATTACACATATGACAGAAAGTATAGCTTCATTAGCAGTAACAAGAACAAAGTAGTGTTCATGTCTAGTAGGTTATAACATTAAATAAACAGCCCTTGGGGATTTTTACAGTCTGTACATGAAAGAGAAAAAAAGAAAAAAAGTCTTTGGAAGAATAGTCTTCAGGCAAAGGGGGAGGGAAAAGCAGTGTTTTTTTTTTTTTTTTGCACAAGCAGTAAACCTAGGTAGTGATCGGAAGAGTAATCTAGCTTTGTCGTCCTATTACTCGAAAATTGTTGGACGTATCGACTTCCTGTAGAAACCATGATAAAGAGCAGTAAATTCTACATATGTTCATTACGAAAATATAAGCCTTTGGGGGCAAATTTTTTTGGAAAAGGCGGGAGAACAGAGTGTGTTTTTTTCTCGCTGGGGGTAATAGTAAAAAACGCTCGGCGGAGTAATCTCACTTTGTCGGCCAATTACTCACAAAAACTATTGGACTTATTGACTTCCTGTAAGAACCAGGATAAAGAGCAGTAAATTCTACGTATGTTCGTTTAAAAAATATAAGCCTTTGGGAGCAAATTTTTAAGGAAAAGGCGGGAGAACAGAGTGCGTTTTATTCTCGCTGGCAGAAATAGTCGAAAACGATCAGCAGTGTAATCTTAATCTGTCGGCCAATTACTCGAAAACTTTTGGACGTATCGACTTCCTGTAAGAACCATGATAATGAGCAGTAAATTCTACGTATGTACAGGACATAACAATGTAATATCTCTGATAAAAAGTCGTTGTTACGTAGGCGGGAATATAGCGTTTGGTGTGAGCGCATGACGAAAGTGATGCACGGGCGTGAGTACCCAGTCTTTTTTTGCGATTTACTCGGAAACTATGAGGCGTATCGACAATCTGTTTTGCCGAGGAGCAAGCTCATGAAATTCTAAACAATATTATGAAATAAAAACACGCGGTGTGCGAGAAACCTTCTGCAGGAAAGCTCCCTGAACATTTTTTTTTTTTTTGAAAAAATGGCTTTCAGTTTTTGGCTATTTTCTCGAAAACTACAAATCGTATCACAACCGGATATTTCTCAATAGAAAGCTGATGAAATTCTCTATCAAAACATCTAATAACATTTTCCTACTAGATGGAAAACATTCGAATGGTGATGTTGGGAAGTGAAATTGATGTTGCAAAATGTTTATACAGGGCTGCCTAATGTTTTATTTGTGTTTTCCTTTTTTTTTTTTTTTTTTTACGCTTATCAGCTAGAACAAACATCGACGAATAAGATCATATAGGTTTCATGGCAGTATATTGAGGTTTGGGTGGCGAAAATAAGGCAAGAGTAGACCTACATGTTTTCAGCGGTGTGCGTGCAGGCTGGGCAGGTGGCCAGTCGAGTAAAATTGTGTGCCGGAAAACTTACTGAAACTTATGCGTGCGCACGAGGGTTAATATTATTATGGACCCAGAGTCTTCCGATGATTCCAGGAGAACCGGAGACTGCGCGAGGAATCTGAAGGTCCAGGTTTTGTGTCCTGGTACTGGCCATTGCTAATAGAAAAAAATACGAATCCTTTATGCGCAATGGAAGGGCATGTCAGAGAGTGTTACATCATTATTATGTTGTGAACGAGGTATGTTGGCCGTGTCTCCTGGAGATTTCAATGTCCAGTAGATTTCAATGAGACCTGTGCAAGGATTCTGAAATGACCAGGCTATGTGTCCTGGAATGGGCCGTTGCTGATAAAAAAAAATCCAAATCCCGCCAATGGGGTCATGGTCGTTGTAAGAAACAGTAGGTGGAGACTAGTGACTGTCCACAGGACAGTTGCAGAGTTTTAGTTATTTTTATAACAGATAATAATATGACAAAAAAATATAACCACAAACACTCTTATACACTTGGTGAAAAAAATGTTGCGAAATCTGCACATTTAAGCTTTCAACAGCTCTTCCTGCCATCCCAGTATATGGATAATGTAATAATGGCAATGTAATTGGACCGTTGCCGCGTGGCCATTGTTGTCCCTCGGAAATGAGTGAGGCAATTAGCATGTTGGATTACCTTAATGCTGTGTGTGTGTGTGTGTGTGTGTGTGTGTGTGTGTAGGAGGGTATGTTGGTTGGTGAACTGGAAGGGGGGGGGGAGGGACGTTGGGTGGGGGGTTTGGAGAGGCTGTAAGGGGGGATGGGGAGGTGAACATTAAGGTCAACAAGGAGAATTAAACAGAGAACGGGACTGAGATTAGGGTGAGACCTGGATCAATATTCTCGTCGGGTAAGGAAGCTCCCTAACTCATTGACAACTGTTCTTTAGCGATTTATTTCTGGATATGGCTGGTTGATATCGTTTTACATGTTATTTATGCAGAGTAAGACGATACTGGAAGGATCTGTATAACACAAAATAGGGCAGTAAAGTGTAATAAGCAAAATACATGACTTAGGAAAAGGTGTTAGGGAGCTTGCTTACCGATGAGAATACGGGTGTGAGTGCTGAGGCTGAGGGATGAAGGTGAGGGAGGAAGGTGGATGGGAAGGGTTATAATAGTAAGCATCATTAATACCACTGTACTGTACAACGCTGTCATTGCTCCAGGACCACATAACCCTTTCATTCCGATGACGTATTAGTTCTAGCTTCATCCTTGGTCCGTATTCACGAAGGTTAAGGGAGCTCCCAAACACCTTTTCCTTTGCGTTTTTCACACTTTGTTGCTCTCTTGTATGTAGTTCATGTCTTTTTAAAACCAACATTTAGGGCATGAATAACACACAAGGAATTAATATGAGCCATAAATAAAACAGTAAGGGAATAGTGCTAAGGAGTCTCATTAACATCACAATTTATCCTTGCTATCTCTAGCTGTCCCCTCCCCCCCCCACACACTTTTTTTCCCTTCACTTAATAATAACTTCGAAATGGAGAGGCCAGACATGACCTTCGTTACTTTACTACTCCAGTTCTTCACAAACCGAATACAACTGTCAGACAGAAGTACGAATAAATTAAACACATCATCGGAGTGAAGGGACTAACCTATGAAAATACGACCTAAGATGTTTAATTTTTACTGACGCTGTGATTTTATATAACGAAGGATAAACCCAAGCAGGTAGCGGGTTCAGCACTGAGTAAAGGCCTCACTGAACAGTGTTAAGTGTCCTACGCACGGAAATACACACGAATGACAGAAGGCAGACCAGTGTAGGAATATTCACTATATAAATAAATATAAATCCGGCAGCAGAGTGGTGGAAATGCCAGTGTGTGATGCAACGCTAAATGAGTTGTGTATACTATCAGTTTTCATTTTATTTATTTAACTATTACTTTATACTGTATATTGTCGAATAAACTAATGGCTTCACTTCCTGCTGGGGGTGGCCTTCACGACTATATTTCAAGGCATTTTTATCCCTACTCAGTAACGATTCCCTCCCACAATACATTACTGGGCATTTGCTTTAGTCTGACAGAGATCCCTAGCCCCTTACAGTTCAGTTAATGGCCAAGTGTAGTCAAACAGGAGGGATAATTCTACTAGTAACCAAGGAGACTCATTCCCACCTCCTACCACACAGGCTCATCGAATTTCGTGCAACCGCAACGTAGTATTCAGGTTGTGGTAATGACCCAGTTCCGTCAGATGAAAACAAACCAGCTTTATCCATCCCTATAAACCCCCTCACCACCACCCTCCACCTCGTTCACGATCCTTCTCTTTTCTCATGCAACAGTACTTAGAGAGAGAGAGAGAGAGAGAGAGAGAGAGAGAGAGAGAGAGGGAGAGAGAGAGACAGCGCCATATCAGTGTGCAAATACAGTTTTACTTAGTTCCAATATACTGGGTGATTCATACATAACGCTCCTCTTTCACTCCATCGGAATATTATTTGCGTGCTGAGGGGACGGCTCAGCCAGTGTTATCAGTGTCTATCGTGCCTCAAGTGTTCATTTCCTACTCCCACTGCCACACCCACGCCCACACCGGCAGACTGCCAAGTGGGTTTCTAGTGTAATGCTATACATGGACTTCCCTCTATACTTGGCTTCATCATGCACTTTTCCTCTGCCTATTTTCACAACCTCTATTGTTTAAAGACAATGTGTCTATGTATACCCTTTTCATCTTAGCCTAGGCCAGATTTTCGACCTTTGGCAGCTAATTTCATATAGCCCAGTGGCAGAACAAGACGATACTAAAGCTCTGCATCATTTCCATGGCACTTCGTGACTATCATCACGTTCTAATGTTAGACAATTGTTACAACTCGGCAGTGAAGATGGAGAGGGCATTATTAGGCCATATCAGAGTAATAAGAGTATAGCCACCTCTAACTGAGCCTACATAACAAGACGCACGGAATATAACTGCACTGTACGTCGTCTTCCTAACCCAACCCCCCCTTTTTTAAGTGCTGTGAAAAAAAAAAAAAAAAAACTAATATAAACCCTCGCAATGTCAAAAAAAAAAAAAAAAAAGCCCCACCAACCACCACCATCGCAGCCCATCCCACTCACTCCCGTCTGTACATAAACCGTTTTCTATCCCCGTTCCGGTGCTGGAGAGGGGGGCCTTCTTGTGGTGGCACTGATATGACCAGGTGGTGGAGCTGCCCGGTTATACAAACGTCTCTCATTCCCCTCCCTATCCCCTTAAATAGGATACTGGACTGTAGAAGAAGAGCAGCGTCGGATAATGGACTGCAGAAGAAGAGCAGTGTCGACCTGCAGTCTGCCGGGTTCACGTTCAGATGAGCCTGGGGTTGCAATTATTATTATTATTATTATTATTATTATTATTATTATTATTATTATTACTATTACTACTACTACTACTACTACTACTACTACCACGTTTCATCCCACTCCTCTCCTATCTGCTGCACCAGAGTAACGGATTTTGCACCCAAGGGACACGAAGGGAACCCCATTAACATACAAATTGCTGTGATCATTACGGCATTTGCTAACACACAAAATGGGGGAGGGAATGACTCTCTCTTATTGCCAAACAGGATGATCCGTAATTAGCCGTCCACCAGAAACTAACCTGTCGTTATCCTATGTGTTGCGGGGACGGCTCAGTCTGCTGGTGTGGGCATATGTGTCACAGAGGGATCTGGAAAGAAGTAATGAAGGGTAGACACTGATAAAGTTGACTGCACCAGGCGGAGTTAAGAGGAGTATTATACTGTATAGGGACCATCCTGTACATCCCACTTAACCCACCAACCTAAGCCTAGCCTTGGCCTTATCTCCCATCACTCTCACCCACCCTGTAACGATAACGAACAGTAATTGGTTATCTTTTTTGTTATCTACTTTTAGGAGAGCTTATATCAGTTCCCCATACTTTCATATCATCATCATCATCATCATCATCATCATCATCATCATCACCACCACCACCATCATCATCATCATCATCATCATCATCATCATCATCATCATCAGTAGCAGCAGCAGCAATTTTAAGTCCACCACTGAACGAAGGCCTCCCCCAAACCTTTTCCACTAATTCTTGGACTGAGCCAATCTCTGTCACGTTTTGCCTGCAAACTTCTCCGTCTCCTCTCCCCATATCCTGCCTGGCCTTTTTCTGCAACGCTTACAGACTCTTGGAGTCTATCAGTCAACCTCTTGCTCCATCAGTTATCCCTTATTCTTGCTACATGACCTGCCCACCTTCATTTCTGTCCTTTTATGACTTCTATAATGCCTTTGCCTTTAGTTTGCTCTCTCATCCAAGTTGATCTTTTCTTGTCTCTTAAAGATATTCGTTACACTGACCTTTCCATTGCTCTTTGAGAATGAACTTGTTGAGTTTCCATCAGTTTTGTTAGTTTCCAAGTCTCACAACTGTACGTGATAACTGGAATTTTACTTTCGTTATATACTTTTCGTTTCATTCATATTGCCAAGCTGCTTTTCATGATGCCCCTATGTTTACCGAAAGCTTTCCATCCAGCTGTAATCCGTCTCTTTATTTCGCAATCATGGTCTTTCTTTTGTTTTAGTATTTGCCCAGAATAATCGTACTCCTCGACTTCTTCAAGAATGTCTTCACTTATTCTGATGACGCTCTCTGGTGTATTTGAATTAATAGTTTTACTACAGTTCATCTGTAGCCCAACTTTGAGACTTTCTCTGTTCAGGTCATTCAACATTTCTTGCAGTGTCTCTGCTGTTTCTGAGATTAGGACAATGTCATCTCCAAATCATAAATGGTTTAGCTTTTCTCCATCTATGTTTACTCCTTTGTTTTCCCAGTTTAGCTTTCTGAAAATACTTTCTAGGCATGCTGTAAATAATCTGGTGAAACTGTATCTCCCTGACTCACACCCTTCTCAATCTTAACTTTTTCCGAGACTTTATGTAAGTTAACTGTAACAGTTTCCTCTTCATGTATGTTTTCAAGCAGTTTTTCCATGCTCTCATTTACTCCTTGTTCTCGCAATGAATTTATGATTGCTATGTGCCCCACCGAGTCGAAAGGCTTTTCATAATCAACACACCCTAAGCACAGTAGTTTATCATATTCTGTAGTTTCCTCAGTTGGCAAATTATCCTGTGCAGAATGTAGACGATCAGCAGTCGAATATCCGCTTAGGAATCCTGCTTATTCACGAGGTGAGTTTTCGTCAAAATTTGTTGTTATTTTGTTCGTAAGGACTTTAATGAAGAGTTTGTAAATAACTGATAATAAGCTAATGAGTCGATTGTTACCAAGATCTTCTTGAGTTGCTTTATTTGTAAAGCACAATAACTATAGATTACACCATGTTTTGGAAATTTTCTTCTGTTTTACACACTGAGTAAATAATTGGGCAAGTCTGTTCTGTACTTCTGTTCCTGCATCCTACAGTGTCTGCTACAGTTCCGTCTTCTCCTGGGGCTTTTCCTCTTTTCCTACTTTTCAGAGAAATGTTTACTTCGTCTGGTGTTACCTCAGGTATTTCACTTATGTCAACTGAAAAGTTATCTATTAGTACTATTGTCTTTTATGCATACACTTCTTTGTAAAAAATCTTCAACTTTCTTCATCATCCAGTATCTGCATTTAATTATTTCACCGTTTTTGTCTTTCAGTGATATACTTTGTTACAGTCCTAGTGCCATTTTACTTCGGACCTGTTCCAGAATTTTTGCTTTTTTTGATGGTTTCTTTGATGTGATCCATGTTTCTCTTTATTCTTCTCTTTGTCTCTTGTTAATAAGCTTATTTAGTTCTGCACGTTCTAATTAATCTTTCTTTGTGTTTACTTTCAGTTCCTTTCTTCTTTTCATGAACTCTAGTGTCTTTTTTGAACATCTGTTGGCTTTCGTTGCATTAGTTTTCCCTACTACCTCCAATGATTCCCTTTGCACTTTTGTTAGTTTATCACTGAAGTCATTACTGTCCCATTCAGCATAACATAAAGCCTGAAATCTGTTCGCTATTTCTAACTGAAAGACTGTTTTGTTATCGTTTACATTTATAGGGCATATCTTTTTATTTTTAATCATTCTTTCACTTCTCAAAATGAATCTGGCTGTCCAGCCGACCATCCTATGGTTACTTCCTATAATTACTTTGTTGATAACTGTGACATTTATGATCGTGTTATTCTTATCTACTATTATGAAGTCGATTTCATTCATTGTTTCTCCATTAGGACTTTTCGAGGTCCATTTTCTCCCTGTTCTTATATATATATATATATATATATATATATATATATATATATATATATATATATATATATATATATATATATATATATATATATATATATATATATGTGTGTGTGTGTGTGTTACAGGCAAACTGTGAGATCAGTCGTTTCATGGGAAGTTGTTGAATGCTGTGAAGAGTTTGTATGATGGTGCTAAGGCTGCAGTGCGTGTGGATGGTGAACTGAGTGAATTTTTTTCTTTGAAGGTTGGATTGAAACAGGGATGTGTCATGTCTCCATGGTTGTTCAATCTGCACATGTATGGGATAATAAAAGAGGTACAAGGTAGGGTAGTGGATGTTGGAGTGGCCCTGATGAGAGAGGGTAGTGTTTGGAAACTCCCTGTACTGTTGTTTGCAGATGATACTGCGTTGTTGAGTGAAGACGAAGGGGAGCTGCAAGGCTTGGTGGATGAGTTTGGGAGAGTGTGCAAGAAACTGAATCTAAAGGTGAATTTAGGGAAGAGTACAGTGATGGTCTTTGAGAGGAGTGAAATCAGTGAATGTACAGCGAGGTTGGATGGTGAGGAATTGGAAAATGTGAATACATTTAAGTACTTGGGTAGTGTGATGAGTAAGGATGGAGGTTTGGAGGGTGAAGTGCTTGAAATGGTACAGCAGGGAAGAAAGGTTGCTGGTTCCTTGAAAGCAGTGATAAGAAACAGGGAAGTGAAGCATGGAAGTGAAAAAGTTACTACATGACAGTATTGTGATACTAACTCTAACGTATGGAAGTGAAGCTTTGACATTACTGGAAGGGCACAAGTCAAGAGTGAGAGCAATGGAAATGAGTTATTTAAGAGGAGCCTGTGGAGTCACATGGAGAGTCAGGCTGACAAATGATGATATAAAGGAGCGTTGTGATGTTGATGTGGATGTGATAGGAAGCGTTAGGAGGAATACACTGAGGTGGTTTGGCCATGTGGAGAGGATGGAGGGTGAAAGACTGACGAAGAGAGTGTATGTGAGTGAGGTGGAGGGGGGAAGAGGGAGGGGGAGGCCGAGGATGAGATGGAGGGATGGGGTAGAGAGGTATAGGAGAGAGGGGAGGGGGTGAGCTGGGAGCGGGGCAGTAAATTGCGGGGGACAGGGCGACGTGGAGGAGATTTGTTTGTGGCCACCCCGAACGGGATTGAGGCGTCTGGCAATATGTATATATATATATATATATATATATATATATATATATATATATTTTTTTTTTTTGAGAGAGAGATATATATATATATATATATATATATATATATATATATATGTATATATATATATATATATATATATATATATATATAGTTTGATGCATTTTCTAGAGTTGGCAGTGTAATGCATATCTACAATAGAAGTCTGTAGTATTTGCAGCACTGTAACAGATGTTATGACGCAGTGAAACTACAAACAACATGACCCATGAATGCACGCATCCACTCAAACACACACACACACACACACACACACACACACACACACACACACACACACACAGAAACGATACTATTCAAATCACTATAGAAATGGTATACCGCCAAGGAAAAAGAAATTCGGCAAATATTCATTTTTCAGCAACAAAGAGCCTTGCCTGAAACTCAGGAGATCAGAGCTACTTAAACTTCTTCAACGGCAGAAAGGTTTGCAAACAAAAACGTTCGCCGGCGAAATAGTTTGCTGGCAGAGAGGATCGCGAGCAGAAACATTAGCCTGGGAAAACTTTTGCTGGGAGATAGGTTCCCTAGTAAAATAACAACATAGTGAGACCTGAAGGAGCCCTTGAGATGAATTGACACGCATAGATATGTGTGTGTGTGTGTGTGTGTGTGTGTGTGTGTGTGTGTGTGAATTCTCTCCTGACCTAGAGCTACTAACTAGCATGGACAACTAGCGTATAATTGATTCTGTATATAGAGAGTTATGGTTGAAGGAAACACACCCACGATCTACCCAGCCTACATCACATACCGTCTCTCATAGCATCACCGAGGCCACCACCATCACCTTCCAGTGTCTCATAGTTTGATGCCACATCCTCTTTCACCCACCATCCTCATCCATTTAGTATTTTCCACACATCCACAGAATCCTCAGTCTACAATTCCACTCCCACCAACCACCCTCTTTCACTCACGCCTCCACTCTCCCCTACCTTTTCTACCCATGTCCCACTCTCACCTATCCACCCTCCCTGTCCTACTTATATCCTGTCTACCCTCACTATTTCCTGCCCACCTTGTTCCAAACATACCCAACTCTCTCTTACCCACAGTCCTTAACGCATCACCCACCCGCACACCTCTCACACAAAACCCTTCCAACCAAAATTCTTTCATCCCCTCGCTTCCACTTCATACTCAGACACAGATACCAGTTCCCCTCCCCCCACCCTTCCTCCCCGCCATAATCAGGACTAATATGGTTGAGAAGTCAGCCGAGCGTGGTGGTTAGGCAGCAACATAAGCTAGAATTTGGGTACACTTTTGCCATCACGTCACACAAATGCCATGTTATCAGGTTGAGTGACTGAGGATGGGAGAGAGAGTGAAGGATGATGGGGATGGGAGGGAAGACTGATAAGAGTAAATAGATGGGTAGGTGTAAATATGTATCAGCTTGATAGATAATGGAGTACATGGCTATATTATATATATATATATATATATATATATATATATATATATATATATATATATATATATATATATATATATATATATATATATGTAGGAAGACGCACCAATAAAGAAATAACAGATGTAATAAAGAACTGATCATTTATTGGACAAACAGATATACAGATTGATTAAGTCTTTACACTCTGTATACTTTGTGTGTGTGTGTGTGTGTGTGTGTGTGTGTGTGTGTGTGTGTGAGAGAGAGAGAGAGAGAGAGAGAGAGAGAGAGAGAGAGAGAGAGAGAGAGAGAGAGAGAGAGAAATATAGGCCTACAAGAAATGATTTTTTCCTTGTAAAAATGAAGGGGTAACATCACCTATACCTCATACCAATTAATCTGGCCAGGCATGTATGGCAACACTGTTCCTGCCGAGATTCTGACCTTGACTTGGACTGTTATAATACTTTATTGACTCATATCTCTATCTTCCTACGAAAATTTCATTGTTGTTAAGTTTATAACGAATTTCTTACTGCTTTTGACGATTGTACTGTCGAGAAACTAAGTATCACATCTGATAATAAAAAGAGTATCGGTTTAAGCAACAACGAAATCGAATAAACACCCCCAGCCAATCAGAATCTCGGTAGGAAGAGTGTTGCCATACATGCCTGGCCAGATTAATTGGTATGAGGTATAACAATAACATGACCGAACAAACACACTATATTAATATCACAACACACGACAAAATCCCCTACGCCAGGAACAGAGAAGCACAGTAAAGCCTTAACAATTAACCTTAACTAAGTGGTTTACATTCTATATCTACAACGTTTGCAATCCTCTTATAAGATCACGATTCCATTCTTTTCTGCAGTGATAAGAGAACACCTGGTGCTAAGTACGTTATATTCGAATCCACTGGTCTACAACCAAAATGCTTCTGAGACAAAAAAGAAAATCAAAGTTACTATTTGGGGCTCACTGAGAACGGAAATAGTTCAAATATCTGATTGAGTCTAGTTTTATAAACATTCTACTTGTTCAGTATCTACGACCATTGTCACCATTGACTTTTGAATAGCATAGGATTAATGAGTAATAACTGCACTTGCTTCTTTTTCCAGAGAAATGATCCAGACACGGGCAGATATTTGACTGAATGTATAAATAAATATTTTAATGAGTTTGGACAATTTTTGTTGTTTTGTCAGTAATAACGCATGATGCGACCTGAACTTGTTAGTGCGTTATGCATTGCATCATATCATTGTGAGACGTCACTGGTGATGCAACCATTACTTAGGTCACATGACTGAAATTATGCCCTATACAAACTCCGCAAATAATATGGTGTCATCCTCATTTGTACATGACTGTTAGATTTTGCAAAGGGACGTGCTTTTGTCTCGCCAAAATGAGTAGTGATAACTCGTACATCTGTTAACAAAGCAATTTCTGTTGTATTTGTGGCGAAGTGACATTTGCGTCACAAAAACGCAGTATTATCGCTGTAGTTAAGAAAGCCTACCATCTATATTTTGACTGCATAACTGAAGATCAAGACAAGTGCTGGGTTCCACATGTATGCTCAAACACTTGTGGAACAAATCTTTGCCAGTGGTTAATCAAGAAAAGGAATTCAATACCTTTAACTGTACCAATGATTTGGAGAGAGCCAACAGATTATAGCAACACTTGCTACTTCCGAACGGTGCCTCCAGTAGAGAAATTGTTGTCAAAGAAGAAAAGGTGGACTGTACAATAAGCAAAAATTCCATCAGCTATTCGCTCAGTACCACATAGGGATGGTCTGCCCGTTCCTGAAGCACCAGAATCAATCTCATTTGAATCAGACGACGAAGAGGGGAACTACGAAACATCTAGTTCTGAATTATCAACGTCACTTGACTCGGATTTTGCCCCGTCCACTGACACTGAACCACACCTCATAACACAAGGTGAACTGAATGATCCTGTGAAGGATTTAGAACTGCTCAAGAGTAATGCAGAATTGTTGGGCTCCAGACCTCAGCATTGGAATCTCCTGGAAGTTGATGTGAAGGTTTCCATGTTCCGTGACCGTCAAAAGCATCTCGTCCAGTTCTTCATGGAAGGTGATCCTGTAGGCTGTAACAACATCGATGGTCTGATGGCAACAGTCAACATCGTTTATAATGCAGCTGAGTGGAGATTTTTTATAGATTCAACGAAGATGAGCCTTAAAGTTGATTTGCTTCACAATGGCAATATTTTTCCATCCGTTCCACTGGCCATGCAGTCCATATGAAGGAAACATATGACAACATGAAACAACTCTGGAGATGCATAACTACGAACAGCATCAGTGGCAGCTTTGCGGTGACTCGAAGGTTATTGCCATTTTGCTTGGTCTACAGCGTGGATATACAAAGTACTTCTGTTTTCTCTGTGAATGGGATAGTCGTGCAAAAGAGTCTCACTACATCAAAGGAGACTGGCCGCTTCGAAAGTCATTGGCGCCAGGGAGGAAAAATATTCACCATTCACCACGTGTGAAATCAAGAAAGATTTTGTTACCATCCTTGCATATCAAACAAGTTCTGATGGAGAACTCTGTCAAAGCAATGGACAAAAACCAAGAAGCCTTCACGCATCTTTGTGTAAAATTCCCTTGCTTAAGTCAAGCAAAAATAAATGAACGGTGTTTTTGTTAGTTCTCAGATTCGTGAACTTCTTCGAGATTATTAATTTGACAGTGCAGTGCACTGTGTGGCAAAGAAAAGATGCTTGGTAAGCCTTCAAGCTAGTAGCAACAAGATTCCTTGGAAACAACAAGGCACACAACTACAGGGATTTGGTGGAAAACCTCCCAGCAACATACAATACGCGTGGCTGCAACATGTCACTCAAGATCCATTTTTTTTTTTTTTTTTTTTTGCATCCTCATCTAAATTTCAGTAAAAAAAAAAAAAAAAAATCGTTCCAGTGAGCGTCAAGCATGGCGAGCGATTTCACCAGGATATTGATACAGCATCAGGGCAAACGGAGCCCAGCAATGCTTGCGGACTACTGCTGGGCAGGGACCAGAGATGCTCCATTACTTGAACGCACGAGTCAAGCCATACGTGCAGTGCAGATGCTGAGTAATGACTAAACTGTATACTGATGTACATATAGAGTTTTATGTAGTTGGCATGTCAAGTATAATAATGTAAAACTAGCACAAACAGATGGAAATACACTGGATTGTAGTTCATAATGAACTCTGTGGCCAACTGTCGGCATTATATACTTAAATATAAAATATAAAAAAATATCTTGCAAACAGTAGCCATTCAGCTGTATTTACTGTCATTGATTTCAGTGCATTAAAATCTATAAGAAACAGCAAATTTCAATTCCGAAGCAAAGATCTTTTAAAAATGTGTAAGCAAAAGTAGAAGCATTATTTTTATATACGTATCCTGTGCTTGTTGTAACTTTGCTCTTTTGTGACCCATTCATCACTGTGTGTGTGTGTGTGTGTGTGTGTGTGTGTGTGTGTGTGTGTGTGTGTGTGTGTGTGTGTGTATCTGTCTGTCTGTCTGTCTGTCTGTCTGTCTCTCTCTCTCTCTCTCTCTGCATAATCTACTTCTTATAATTTTACTTTTTCGTGACTCAGTCATCCTCTCTTTCTCTCTCTCTCTCTCTCTCTCTCTCTCTCTCTCTCTCTCTCTCTCTCTCTCTCTCTCTCTCTCTCTCTCCAGTATATATATGTATGCATAATCTAGTTCCTATAATATTACTTTTTCGTGACTCAGTCATCCTCTCTCTCTCTCTCTCTCTCTCTCTCTCTCTCTCTCTCTCTCTCTCTCTCTGATGCAATCCAACTTTCGACTTCAGACGCATGACCCTCCCCTCCCCATTTCACCTCCCCCTCACTAACTTTCTGTGGTGCCATTACCACAAGCTATCAGGGGAGGGAGGAAGAGAGGAAAGGGAAACTTGGAAGGAACAAAAGATACGAGGTATAAAAGAAATGTAGAAGGAACTATAAAGGAATGACGGGAGAAGACGCAGTGATGAGCTATGAAAGGAGTGAAGGGAAGGAGGACGACGAAAATAATGAACAAAGAAGTGATAGAGGGAGGAAGAAAGTGAGAGAGGGGGGGGAAAATGAAAAGTAAGATGTAAGTGTAAAAGGAAGAGGGGATGGGGGAAGGAAAGTCGGGGAAAGGGAGACAGGAAAAAGAAAGGAGGAGAAAGAAAGGAGGAGAAAGGAAAAGGGAACGGTACACTGTAAGGAAAGATGACCCAATTATAATTTGCGGCAGCAGGTGAGGTGGAGTGTGGGTGGGGTATTTTGGGGCAGTGGATTGTAGACGGTGGTGAAGGGGATGAGATCGGTGGAGTGATGGAAGGGGGGTGAAGATAAATTAAGTGATAACTAAAACCAAGACTATGGATCCTGAGAACCACTACATAAATGTTATAAAGAACTGTAGTAAGAAAAGTAACCTACAATAAGACGTCTATTAAAAAGGTAATTGGAATCTTAACGATACTAATACATGTAAAATCCTAATACCCATACATCTGTCAAAAATAACTGACAATTAGATTCTGGTTTATCATCATTTCGTATCTGTAAACAGTTGTAACACTTTCAAGGTCAGGCAAGATTCCTGATAATTTTTCTGCTTTATATATCTAAACTGGGATATGAGAAATACTGTAATACTTATTTTGAAAAGTTTCTATATTGTGGAAGACCTCGTGTGTGTGTGTGTGTGTGTGTGTGTGTGTGTGTGTGTGTGTGTGTGTGTGTGTGTGTGTGTTTTATATCACCCAATTACTTTCTTTACGCCTTATTGAAAAGCTTATCAGAACTTTTCAGTGTCCTCCATGGACGTTACGAGGGGGAAATAGGTTCGCCTTACACACTTCTCATCTATCTCTGTAAATGTGGCAGAGTTATGGAAGCGACTATAACCAGTCCCTTAGATGCCTGTCTGTTTTCAGTAATTTCAGAATCTTGTCTTGACAGGTGGGTGCTAGCGTCACAAACGATCTCTCTCTTTCTCTCTCTCTCTCTCTCGGCTGTAGTAAGGCTTCTTCTATCATTGGAGCTGACTGGAACTGAAATTGGCAATTGCTGTTGGCAATAACTTCAAAATATCCTGAGTTTCTCCTCTCATTTATATTCTTTCTTTTAATAACCGTCTTCCATCAACTTGGCCTTTGGAGAATCTCTGTTATTAGAATTTTCCTTTCGTTTTACTTGTATTTCTCCGGTTTCTTCTTCATCAAAAATGTGTACTTTTCTTTTCACTTCAACTGTCCCCTTTCTACAGTCTTTCTCAGTCTGATGTGTTCCTTTTATTACACTTCACTAGCGAATCGAGAGAGAGGAATTGTTTTGGCAGGTGTGTGTGTGTGTGTGTGTGTGTGTGTGTGTGTGTGTGTGTGTGTGTGTGTGTGTGTGTGTGTGTGTGTGTGTGTGTGTGTGTGTGTGTGTGTGTGTGTGTGTGTGTGTGTGTGTGTGTGTACAAATTAACTTAAACAGCTCACCTCAGAGTTTAGCCAAGCTTGGTGGTAAGATTAAGGGTCAACCAAAGAGTTAAACCTACTGATTTTGGGAACAACAGGTCAAATATTAAGGTCACAATCGGCTTCCACTACAGAGATGGTGGGCAAAAATGCAAAACTACCAGGTGATATGAGGGACGCAGGGAACACCTCCCTGTTGATACGTCCCAGGACGACTACTGGATGTCCAGAATGGGCTCCTTAACCTACGTCCAGAGTCGGAAAAAAAAAAAAAAGCATGCATTCCTTTCTCATTTCCTTTGACTAATGCAAGAAAGCCTTGGTTTAATCACGCTTGTTCTAATGCTGTCCGCAACAAGGAGAGGGCCTATAATAGGTACCGGAGCCAACCCACCCCTGAATCACATCTTTTATACGTTTCGGCCCGGAATCGTGGTAAGTCTGTTCTTCACTCTGCTAAAAATAATTTCATCCGTACTAAATGCTCTCAACTCTCCAACTCGAATTCTTCCCGCTCCTTCTGGCATCTTGCCAAAAACCTTTCTAACAAGTTTACCTCATCATCCTTCCCTCCTCTTTTCTACTCTGATGGCTCTGTAGCTATGTCTTCTACTGATAAAGCAGATCTCTTTGCTCAGAGCTTCTCCTCCAGTTCCACCTTAGACGATTCCGGTGCTGTTTCTCCATGACTTCCTCCCTCTGACTTCCTCATGGTTGACATTAAGATTTCTTCAGCTGTTGTATTTTCTGCCATCACAAGCCTCAATGCCAATAAGGCATATGGGCCTGATGGAGTCCCTCATGTTGTTCTCAAGAACTGTGCTTCTGTGCATACACCCTGCCTAGGCAAACTCTTTCGCCTTTGTCTATCAATTTATATCTTTCCTTCTTGCTGGAAGTCTGCTCTCATTCAGCCAGTCCCAAAGAAGGGTGACCATTCCCAACCCTCCAACTGTCGTCCAATTGCTTTAACATCCTGTGGCTCAAAAGTTTTTGAGTCAATTCTTAAAAGAAAAATTTTAAAGCATCTGTCCTATCGCAACCTTCTTTCTGATCGTCAGTATGGGTTCCATCAGGGACACTGCACTGGCTATCTTCTTAGCTACCTCTCAGACTCCTGGTCATCCTCCTTTCGGGACTTTGGCGAAAGCTTCGCCATTGCACTTGACATCTCAAAGGTTTTCGATCGAGTCTGGCATAAATCTTTAATTTCCAAACTGCCCTCTTACGGTTTCCATCCTTCTATCTGTGCCTTCATCTCAGGCTTCCTTTCTGGTCGTTCTATAGCCGCTGTTGTAGACGGCCATCGTTCTTCTAGATCTATCAACAGTGGTGTTCCTCAGGGCTCTGTCCTATCACCAACTCTCTTCCTTTTATTCATCAATGACCTTCTAAGCTGTACATCTAACCCTATCGACTCATACGCTGATGACTCCACCCTTCACCTTTCCATTCGGTTCCTGCAATGCCTATCTCAGCAGTTACTTCAACAAACAAGGGATGAGGCTATGGTACACCTAATGTCTGACTTGGCTCGTATCTCTGACCTGGGTAAAAATAATCTTGTTGCTTTCAAGGAATCAGACTCAGTTCTTACACCTATGAACCTGACAAAATCTTCCACAGGTATACCCACTAATGTTTAATAATATTCAGCTTAATCCTGCATCATCCTTGAACATGCTTGGGGTTTCATTTACTCTGGACTTATCTTGGAAAGATCATATTACATCTATTGTAAAATCTGCTTCCAAGAGATTAGGTGTGCTAAGCCGACTCCGTTCCTTCTTTACCCCTGCACAATTGTTGACTCTATACAGGGGTTTCATCCGCCCCTGTGTGGAGTACAACTCTCATGTGTGGGGAGGCTCCCCACATACGGCTCTTCTCTCGGGTGGAGTCAAAGGCTTTTCGTCTCATTAACTCTTCTCCTCTTACTGATTCCAAAAAACTCTGTCTCATTGCTGCATTGTTGCATCTTTATCTCTTTTCTATCGCTACTTCAATGGTCACTGCTCCTCTGAACTGCCTGCATGCATTCCTCCACCACTACGACGGGCGTGTAGCACCCGTCTAGCAGCAAAGTCTGATTCATATTCTGTCCAATTCTCTAATGCAAGAGTAAACCGTTACTCCCAGTCCTTCATTTATGCAAGAGGTCAACTCTGGAACTGTCTCCCTCTGTCTGTATTTCCTGCTTCCTATGATCTCCAGTCTTTCAAAAGCAGTGTGTCCAGGCATCTCAAAATGATCGGATCTTGAATTTGGCTCTCTCTTATATTTTGTTTTCCTCTTGGAAGGAACAATGATTTCGGGCTGTTGGCCTTTGGTTCCTGCTTCCTCGAATTAAAAAAAAAATAAATAACAGTGCCCATCAACTATGTCGGTGTGATGACATCATTACCCTAACTGTTGTAGGTACTGTTTATGGAAAGACACCCCAATACAAAAGAACACTACACAAACAATAAAAATAAATAATGAAAGAGTGAAAGAAACAAGAGTACCCGTCACCTGGAAGCCAGGTAGACTGTAATAATACTGTTAGATGAAAACTTGACTATTATGTATCCATCCTGGATGACTCCCAATGCTGGTTGAGTGACATGTGAACTCAGGTTGTGACTCTAAACAACTTTTGTTAATAACTTTTTTTTCTACAAATCAATACTTTATGAGATTTGAGTTTTCGACACAGACAGACACAGGGATTTTTCGTACAAAAATAATGACCATCGACCTCGTCGACCTGGCTCAATATAAATGTCCAACACAATAAAGTCTGTGTGGGTACCGCAGTGTAGCCGCCACAGTTACTGTACTGAGGGGAAAAATACCCGACATTCCCGGGAGTTGCTGTCCAACATGACAAAGACACGGTTTTCTATACCACTGGCAATGTAGTGATAATTTTGAAATGTAAGCCAGGGTTTACCATCCTCTCTCTCTCTCTCTCTCTCTCTCTCTCTCTCTCTCACACACACACACACACACACACACACACACACACACACACAAAACCTTCCGCCTCACAATTTCACTGGAACACATGCTTTGTAAAGGTGAAGCAGTCAGTCATTGACGGCGAGTGGTCAGCTCAGCCTAGGTCCCTAGGATATCGTCACACTAAGTTTGGATCACTTCAGTACTTTCTAAGGAACTAAATTGCTTAAGACTTACACTGGCTGTTTTTTATTGTTTTTCTATTTTTCTTTATTTATTTATATACAGCCAAACTTAATAACTTGTTGAAATTGCTCTATGAATTATTTTATATTATACTTCTTTGGTGGTAGGTGGGGGGGCTCACCATCCCTCACTCGATGTAGTGCTGCTCTCGGGTGTCTGCCCTTTCCTCTCCTCCATCCTTCTTTCCTTCCATCCTCTTCTGTCTTTCCTTCAGTCTTTCCCCGTCCTTCTGCCTACGGGTGACTTTACACCCCTTTTCTGTCCTTCTTTCCTTCATTCTTTCCTCTTCCTTCTGCCTGTGGGTGACTCTACACTGAGTGACAAGCCAAATGGTTTCCTGTACACCAGGAAACCATTTACTACGCTGGGTAGAAACCATATAACCACATTTTGGCGCCTGGTGGTTTAGTGAGTAATTACGGCGCTCCAATCGGATTGAGCCTGTGAAGGTTTGTATCCAAGGGGTGGTTGGAGTTTATTGTTCATGTAATGCCACTCAGGGATGAGTGAGGTTGGTCACTCTCATCTTAAATGTCAGGACCAGCTGTCTAGCCCCGGGCTCCTACGCTCCTCATGTGGCAACGTAGGACTGTATGAAGGATGGATGGATGGATGGAATTATTTTATATTATACTTCACTGCTAGAGACAGATGTAGAAGTGCGGTTAAGAATGTTGCTTCACTTTTAAGACGAACAATTATGAAACACATTCTCCTGAAAAGTTTGCTTAGTTCCGAAGAAAGCATCACTAAGTTTCAAAAGTTATTGTTCTCTCTATTTATATTAATCGTATGGAAGCGGATCGATATTAGAATTTGCAATAGTACAAATAAAAACCCATCTATCCTACATCCACCTCTCTGTCTGAGAGAGAGAGAGAGAGAGAGAGAGAGAGAGAGAGATTACCCATATCTTTTGTGTTTGGCGCACGTTCTCCTTTTTTATGTAAATTTCGTCACTAATATTTTTTTTTTCCCTCATTCGAAAATTGAACTTTTTTTTGCGAAGAATTTATTATTTTTTTTAAGTTAGTTTAGCTTAGGTCAGGTTAAGTCAGTAATTAATTATAATTAGAGGGAGGGGGAGGTCAAGAATGAAATGGAGGGATGGAGTGGGGAGGTATATGAGAGAGGAGGGTGTGAGCTGTGAGCAGGGCAGTGAAATGACAGGGGAAAGGGCGACATGGAGGTGATTTGTTTGTGGCCACCCCTTACGGAATTAAGGAGTCTGGCGATAGACAGATAGACAGATAGATTAGTTAATAGTAATAACAAATAATATTCACGTATAAATACAAAAGATCTAAATTCTAAGTTATGCCACCGCAAGCAATCGATGAACATAAGTACTGGTGGTGGATCTGCCCAGTGGCGCTGCTCTAAACGCGGCTGTAAGGAGTGGAATTCCGTCAGGAAAGGATCGTGGTTTGGGAATGGCAAGCTTCCATTATCCACCATAGCTGTATTTATCTAAGCATGGAGCAAGGAGGTGAATGTTATACCTAAATAATATTTGTTATTATTATTAACTATCCTAATTATAATTATCACTTACCGAACCTAACCTAACTTAAAAAAAAAATCTCCCCCAAAATAAGTTCAAATTTCAAATCGGCATAAAAAACTGCATGTGACGAAATTTACATAAAAATGGGAGAACGCGCATCAAACACAAGAGTTCCGATTACCCTTCCAAACCACCGCAATAAATGCCGTTATGGCATAACAAATAAGTGCTTTCTGTTCATACCAAACTGTTGTGCTTTCAAGACATCAGACTGGAAGAAGTGTTTTGTGACCAGCTGTATTTAGTGCCTGATGTCTTTGGCTGATCTCATTGCTAAAAATACAGGGTGGTACAGATATAACGCTCCTCTTCCACTGTGTCAGGTGACTTCTCGTGTGGTGAGGGTACGGCTCAGTCAGCGTTATCAGTATCTATCCTGCATCATCTATTTATTTCCTACTCCCACTGCCACACTCACGCCCACACCAGCATACTGAGCCGTCCCCGCAACACACAAGATACCGCCAGAGGAGATTCTAGTGAAGCGCTATTTATGGACCACCCTGTACACAGGATGCAAAAGTATTCAGGTGCTTAAACTTCGAGAAAATGTGAATAAAAGTAAAAAAAAAAAAAAAAATGCTGCCTTTGCCATATTGCAGTTGGGAGGATGAGGGTCTTGGGCGACTGAGGGTAAGTGGAGTGTGACTTAAGAGAAAAATGGCGAAGCAATAAGAGACGCGGAGTAAATGTGAAATGTACGACAGAGAGTGAGAGGAGGAATATGTGAGGGTAATACTGAAGGGGAATATGTGAGAGTAATATTGGAGGAGGAATATGTGAGGGTATTATTGAAGGAGGAATATGTGAGGGTAATATCGTAGGGGGAATATGTGAGGGTAATATTGAAGGAGGAATATGTGAGGGTAATATTGAAGGAGGAATATGTGAGGGTAATAGTGGAGGAGGATTATGTGAGGATAATATTGGAGGGGGAATATGTAAGGATAATATTGGAGGGGGAATATGTAAGGATAATATTGGAGGGGGAATATATGAGGATAATATTGGAGTATGTGAGGGTAATATTAGAGTTATTTGAAAGGAACATGTGGAGTTACATGGAGAGACAGACTGACAAATGAGGAAGTGAAGGAGCGCTGTGGTGTGGATGTGGATGTGACAGGAAGCGTTAGGAGAAATACACTGAGGTGATTTGGCCATGTGGAGAGGATGGAGAGTGAGAGACGGACGAGGATAGTGTATGCGAGTGAGGAGGAGGGGAGTAGAGGGAGGGGGAGGCCGAGGATGAGATGGAGGGATGGAATGGAGAGGTATATGAGAGAGGGGTTTGTGAACAGGGGAGCAAGGCAGTGAAATGGTATTGGACAGGGCGACATGGAGGCGATTTGTTTGTGGCCACCCTTTACGGGATTGAGGTGTCTGACAATAGGTAGATATAATATTGGAGGGGGAATATGTAAGGGTAGTATTGGAGGGGAAATATATGAGGGTAGAGGGAATATGAGGGTAATATTGGAGGGGAATATGTGAAGGTAATAGTGAAGAGGGAATATGTGAGGGTAATATTGGAAGGGAATATGAGGGTAATAATGGAGAGGGAATATGTGAGGGTAATACTGGAGTGGAAATATGTGAGGGTAATACTGGGGAGGGTATATGTGAGGGTAATATTGGAGGGGGAATATACGAAGGTAATACTGGAGCGGGAATACCTGATGTGAGGGTAATATTGGAGGTGGAATATGTGAGGGTTACATTGGAGTGGGAGCATGTAAGAGTATTACTGGGGTGGAAATGTGATAGCGTTATACTGAAGAGGAAATATGTGAGGGTAATATTGGAGGAGGAATATGTGAAGGTAACACTGGAGGAGGAATATTTGAAGGTATCATTAGAGGGGAATATGTGAAGATAATATTGGAGGGGAATATGAGGGTAATAGTGGAGGGGAATATGTGAGAGTAATATTTGTGGGGGGAACATGTGAGGGTAATATTGGAAGGGAAATATGTGAGGGTAGAATTGGAGGGGGAATATGTGAAAGTAATATTAGAGAGGGAATATGAGGGTAATACTGGAGGGGAATATGTGAGGGTAATACTGGAATGGAATATGAGGGTAATAATGGAGGGGAATATCTATTTCCATCTACAGCCAGACGCCATAATCCCGTAAATGTCGGCCGTTTAACTCTGAGTTAGTTGTTTTGCAGGGATTGGTACTAACCCTCCGCCAACCTACTTGTTGACACGTGGGGGACACGTATGAGTTGATTATATGATTACCACCTGGCGCTGTTAAATGTAAGCCAATGTCAAGCCACCTGAAAAAGAAGAGTAAAAAAATATGACATAATAAATAGGAGAAAAAGGAAGAGAGGAAGGCAGACACAGAAAAAGAATGACAAAGGTGAAGGAAGAAGTAGGTAGAACTACATCAAGTGAGTGGATGATGGTCACCACCATCCACCACCTAGTGGGAGTAATATTAGAAGGGGAATATGAGAGTAATATCGGAGGGGGAGTATGTCATGGTAACATAGATGGGGAGTATGTGAGGGTAATATGGGGGAGAGTATGGGATGGTACAGTAATATGGAGGGGTAGTATGTGATGGTAACATGGAGGGGGAACATGTGAGGGAAATATTGAGGAAGTATATTAATAAATGGTAAATGTAGTGTTAAAATATGCACCATTACATATTCGACATTCACTAAATGTTAAATAAGTAGTCTGGTAAGTGTCAAATAAAAGTTTACCTTCAACTATATTGCAGCAAAATTCTTCACAAAAAAACTTACTTCAGTTAACCTGTATTGCATACATAATCTATGTGCAAAAACTCGTGCTAAAAAGTTTTTCAGGAAAATGGAGAAAAATATCCAACTTTCAGCTACAGCGTCAAAAAATTCGTTAGAACACACACACATTCAGGCTGAAATTATTTTTGAAAAATGAACTAGCAATATGTTAATAATCGTCCTAAAAATCCAGCATCGTGTTACGTTTATTTTTCTTATTTTTTTTTTTATTAATGTTAAAGAAAAAGAATGGAAAGAAGGAATAGAGGAAAAAAGAGAATGGATAATTATTTCTTTAAAATTCATCACCTGCCTTACACCAACAATCAGTGAACCTAATAAAGAATAATTAGTGAAGTAGTTACGAGTATATTATCTGGTGTATAAGTGGTGTGTCAGGGTATAACTGTGAGTGTATATTACCACAACAGAACCACACCATTACAAATAACATCCTCCATCGCCACTTCCTCCATTACTACCCTATGTATCCCTGCAGACAGTGCCATCAGGAAAAAGTGAGAACACCACGCCCTTAAGTAAAACTGGCAGAGTAGTTATCTGCGATTGTCTATCTATCTATCTATTGCCAGATCCCTCAATCCCGTTTGGGGTGGCCACAAACAAATCGCCTCCAAGTAGCCCTGTCCCCCGCCATTTCACTCCCCTGCTCCCAGCTCACACCCCCCTCTCTCATATACCTCTCCACCCCATCCCTCCATCTCATCCTCGGCCTCCCCCTCCCTCTTTCCCCCTCCACCTCACTCAGATACACTACGATAACTAAAAATTACAACTAAAAAATGATATACAGTGCCTCGGTGGTTTACCTGGTCGTCGTGATGTGCCCACCATGACTCGAAGCAGATGAGAACATTTATTAATGACATTTTAAGATTTGTTCTGAACAGTGCAGTGACTTATTTCCAAGCATCGTCAATCGTGTATTAATCATGCTTAATGAATCTCGCAAATTTAATATTTACGTGAACCATTCCATCAGCTTCTGACTGTAATTCACCAGCTCATTTCCAACTCTTTTAAATCGGCC
>NC_136970.1:11659637-11712137 GCF_032717465.1 Coenobita brevimanus | reverse complement strand
AATCGTATGGTTTAATTTTGTGTCTTCACGGCGAAATCAATGTGTTTTCTTCGCATAATCCTATAAGTTATCCAACATAGCGTCCCTGGTTCTAGTATGCTGTCTGTTATTTAGCCTACATCAGCAGGGTACTGATTTCTTCCTACCCTGGCACCACCAGGGGATGTTTCCACGAACAGTACAATTTGTCTTCATTCTGTGACTTAGTTCGTAAAATGTTCTGGTTTACGTGGCTTAAATACCAGACGTATCTGACACACACACACACACACACACACACACACACACACACACACACACACACACACACACACACACACACACAAGTGCATAATCACACTTGAGTACTTATGTACACATGCACGCACTTACGTACACATGCACACCGGATGTAATATTTCTATTATCAACGACACTTGAAGTTCTCCATGATGCTGTGGCACTGCTGAGGTGAATAGGGACATGGGGAGGGATGAGTCGGTATTTGGCTTCGTCTAATTGTTTGTAAAGTAAGCGTGTTTGTGTGGCCAAATTCCAAATATGGTACACCTAGGATACTGGGCGTGTAATATATTGAATTTATATTGCCCTTACACAGGCAAGGTCCTCGCCACACTAACACCAGCAACACACATGAGGTCCTCGCCGACAACAGACACAGTTCTGGTTTGTGTACTTGTTCGTGACGTGTGTTATTATGTAGGCTAATCGTCAATGCCACTCAACACTCGCCATCACAAAGAGTTTTAAAAGTGCTCAAAGGTTTAACCGCAGATTATTCTTATACTGTGGTTTATTGTTCAGTTCTCATGTAACAGACACTACCTTTTTGTTTGTTTTAGTGCAGTGGATTAAAAAAAATTGATAAATAAACAAACAAATAAATAAACTGAGAAATGCAGTACAGCCGCGCCTCGGGATAGCGGGTCAAGTAGCAGTTGACAAGGATGTTGGTGTTAAAGATATGACGTAATGAGCTTCTGTCATACGTCTCATTGCATGGCTGTCCTTCCTACCCCATACCCCTGTACCCCATACCCCTACACCCCAATACCACTGTACCCCATTACCTACCTTATCCTACCCCATACCCCTGTACCCCAGTACCTGCCTTGCGCTATCTCATACCCCTGTACCCCATACCCCTGTACTCTAGTACCTACCTTACCCTACCCCATACCCCTGTACCCCATACCCATGTACAGTTGCGAGCAGATGACTCGAGGCCACCTAGTCCACCAAGATGTTGGTGTTTTGTCTGGTAACAGTGGTAGCTGTGAACTTGACCGAGATTCAGTCTGCTGTTCGGGTGAAACAAACCCAGTGATAATTTGTCAATGTGCAGTTCTAACTGGTCTCCAATTAATACCATGCAAGTAAACGTATTATACTGATAATAATTAACGTGTCATACACGTGGTAGATATATTTATAACCATAATATAACAACACAGGCATCCAAATAGTGCTGCGTTCATTCATGTGAGACACACGGGTATCGGTAGTGATTTGTTTTGTTCGACTATCGTCGTGAACCAAACAACCTTTACCAGTTTTCAAGAGATATGCCGTAGGGTTATCGGCTTCTCCGCAACCTAGCATTATTATCGCAAAAAACACCGTCATGCCAGTCGTCCCTCACCGTTAACCTCATTTTCGTCGACCTCTGACTCCAAAGCAGGTGGGACACTTAAAAGTTCACACCACAGTAGGCGGAACAATGGGAGGGGAGTGTGGGAGTTATATGGAGGGTGGTGGGTGAGGAAGGGCGGGACGAAGTGGGACGTGTGATGGGAGGGGGGTGAGGGGGCAAGTGGTTGGCTGCAGTATTTAACGTATATGAGATTAGAGGTTGTAATAGGTTAGTTTTGTCAGAGAAAAACAATGTTTCTTTAATATTCGAGTTATAAAGTCGAAAGATTACTCTCTATAAATGTTTATCATCATGAACGGGTCAACTAGTTCCATCCCCCATACGTGACGTCACATGGTACCTACGTCACAAACCAAGGTGGAGATGGAGCTGCACTCCCGGGATACCCGTGTGTCTCACATGAATGAACGCACCACTATTTGGATGCCTGTGTTGTTATATTATGGTTATAAATATATCTACCACGTGTATGACAAGTTAATTATTATCAGTATAATACGATTACTTGCATGGTATTGATTGGAGACCAGTTAGAACTGCACATTGACAAATTATCACTGGGTTTGTTTCACCCGAACAGCAGACTGAATCTCGGTCAAGTTCACAGCTACCACTGATTCCAGATAAAACACCAACATCTTGCTGGACTAGGTGGCCTCGAGTCATCTGCTCCCAACTGTACCTCAGTACCTACCTGACCCTAACTCCTACCTCTGCACACCATACCCCTGTACCCCAGTACCTGCCTTACCCTATCCCATACCCCTGCACACCATACCCCTATACCCCATACCCCTGTACCCCAGTTCCTGCCTTACCCTATCCCACACCCCTGTACCCCAGTACCTACCTTACCCTACCCCATACCTAAACCCCTGCACCTCAGTACCTGCCTCAGCCTAACCCATACTCCCGTACTTCCCTGCATCCCCAATACCAACCATCAATTTGCCTCACCACCTGCCACTCTTCCCGTGCCTCCCTCCACCCTCCCTTCCTGCCTGCCTGTCCGCCTGGGGTTTTCATCTATGCAGTAGTCAATGTTATCACACCAGCGATTCAACCTGCATTATTTATTGCCTGCCTATCTATCTGCCTCTTTGCCTGGGTTTTTCATTTATGCAGGAGTCATTAATGTCCATCACAAAAGCGATTATATTCTACCTCACAACCTGCCTGTCTGCCTGCCTTACTGCCTGCCTGTGTGCCTGCCTGCCTGTCTACCTGCCTGTGTGGTTCATCTGTACAGAAATCAGTAAAGATCCATTAAGTCGAATATTGCATCCTGCCTCACCCACTGCCTACCTTATTGCCACCTTTCCTGCCTCACCTCCCTACGACCCTGTCTGCCTCCCTGAGTAACTCCTTTCCTGCCTCACTTCTCTACCTCCCCACCCTTTCCTCTTCATGCTACATGTTCCACCCTTACTGCACCCTTCTTTTTGTCACACAATTTTTGTCTGATTAGCTTTTCAGTAATCTTTACAAGCAGTGTGTGTGTGTGTGTGTGTGTGTGTGTGTGTGTGTGTGTGTGTGTGTGTGTGTGTGTGTGTGTGTGTGTGTGTGTGTGTATCTATGCTATTTATCAGTTTCTCTCTCTCTCTCTCTCTCTCTCTCTCTCTCTCTCTCTCTCTCTATTCCTGAATAATTTACCGTCTGTGAAATCAGTGTGAGGGAGAAGGTATCTATGAGTCTGGCCGGCAACACCTGCATTATGTTGTAATGAGGTAAATAATGAGGATTACTGGGGTGTGTAGCCTACATCAAGATGTACACGTAAATCCTGACACGTCTCATATCCTGTTCATGTATACCATTACCTCTCCTTCCCTCCGTATATTATATTCTGACCCCCTCCTCCAGTATATCCCACGCCGATATAAGCATTATACTCCCAGATATTGTTGTATTATGGCTAAATCTACCGTACGCCTCGCCTCTCAACAACATTTGCCCGCATCCTCTCAGCTTATTGCATCCGTGATACACTTTCTTTACTTTCCTGCCTAAAATAAATATATTCAAAATGGGTTTTATGTTATTTTGTACTTGCTGTTGTCGGTGCGTATGTGATGCTGAAATTTACTTGATGTGCTCTGTGTTCCGGAAGTAGTTCTGTTTTGGTTTATCCTGCTTCTAGGGATACATCTCTCTCTCTCTCTCTCTCTCTCTCTCTCTCTCTCTCGTTTCATCTCATTATCGAGAAATCCAGATGTTTTTGCCTGGCTAAGAAAATAAAGGGAAAGAAATGAAAGAAACTGAAACAACGATAGTGGGGCAAGGAGAAAGAAAAAGAAGAAATAAGTGAAAAGAAAACAATGACAATAAGAAGCAATCCCAAAAGACAATAAAAGAAACTGAAAGAAAGAAATTTTTATGAAAGAAGGGATGAATATGGAATGAATGAGTGATAATGAAAGATGTAAGAGAATAGAAGAGGAATTGAGAACCACAAGAAAAGGAGAGAGAGAGAGAGAGAGAGAGAGAGAGAGAGAGAGAGACGGTAATATGGGGAGATAAAAGGACGATGACCGTATAAAGGCGATGGAGGGAAACAAAAACACCAAGAAAAAAATAAATAAATAAAAGGTGAAGAGAAATCAAGTAACTTACATAACAAGATCATGAAAGATAACAATGAAAAAGATCAAGGTAAAAACTACACACACACACACACACACACACACACACACACACACACGAGAAAATCGAACTGTATAATGAACACGATGAGCAAAAGATACTGAATAAATAATAAAAAAAAAAAAAATGCACGAGGGAAAGGAAAAGGCTCCCTAAAATATTGAAGAGAGATTAAATATATTATAGGGTGAAGGAAACGTACAAAAATGCATATGCTTTATAGCAAAAAAGCCACGGACAAATAAATGAATGAAGCACTACTAGATATACAAGGTCATAAATGACGGAGAAGAACACGCCGACAATAATACAAGTGGAAGAGGAAAAAATTAAGAATGAAATTTCATAAAATAATGTGTTTGAAATATTATGGTATAATGCAGAATGACGGCAGGAAAACCACACTAAAAGAAGATAGACAAGGAGGATTCACTAAGGGCACAGAACAAGACAAGAAAACTGCATTACTGGGAAAGTGAACGACGTATCCAAAAACAAAAAAAAAACAAAAATGGAAATAAGAACTGAAAACAAAGGAGAATAAACAGGCAGGACACAGCTACTGCATGACTGCGAAAGAAAATAGAGCGAGGTTGAAAATTTAATTGGAAGTAAATGAAAAAAAAAAAAAAGGGAGTACAAAACAAACGACCCCACAAAGGACAAAAAAACAAAAAAGAAAAAGAAAAAAGAAAACTGGTCAAAATTACTGTCACAGGAGGGGGGTAGACTGGTTAATAATGAGATGCCGCTAAGACGGTATGTTTAGTTTACTGGGTGACACACACGCGGTTATCGAAAGACAGTATAAGTATATAATGTGATTTTTTTTTTTTTTTTTATGTGTCCGACTCTGGGCAAAGGCTTCAGGGCCTATATCTCGGGGGCAGTAGCCTATCCCAAGGCCCAGTAGTCCTCCTACACCTCCACATGTCACCACTTCGGCGCTAACACCCACCGTCCATATTGAATACATGCTAGGGCTGTCTCATACAGGACTGGTGTATTGGTGTTAGTGTAAACACTAATCCAAAGAACGCGACAGATTTAGTCTTTTGGGTTACACACATTATTAGCATGGGCAGTAAAAGAAGATGAAGTGAATGTATTGAAAAACCCAAAGAAGGAAAACTGCAAGAGAGTAATGGTAGAGGAAATCCATAAGAACAATAAAACGAGAACTGATGAAAACAAAACTAAAATGAAAAGGGAAGGCTGGTTAAGATATCAGCGACCATCATGACACAGTAAGTCTTCTATTTAACGCTTAGGGAAATAATAACCTCATTGAAGTAGGACTCGGCACGTCCTTAGTCAGCCGATAGGACTGTACTCTTATTAACAAATTGAAAAAAAAAAAATTGTGAAATGAGCGCATGCCACAATACTGTTTAAGAAGTTTGATACTCTGTACCACAAAACAGCAAGGACGGCCATCTTTATGAGTAAGAGTGGGTGAGTGGATTTGCTTCAACACTGCAAATTCAAACATTTAATGCTTCTCTATGCATCTTATTTCACAGCCCACACAGACTGACAGACAGGCAGTCCTACAGATAGACGGACAGATACTGAAAACTGTACGGGGTTTGCGATGAGGGAAGAATGGATTTTATTTTCTCTACGCAAATACCATCCCTCACTTATTTCCAGCTGTCTCAAAATATTTCAGGATAAGTGAGAAAGTGGATCTGGGACTTTCTCCTCTGATTCGTTTCCCGTACTAGACCGAAAAGTCTTTTTTATATCACCCTCATCCAATGTGTACGTGATAAACAGAATTATGTGGTGAGGATTAGTGATACATTATGAAAACCACTTTTTTTTAATTCATTAAGTTTTAGACCAACACAGCCGGACAGATAGATAGACAGATAGACCGACTGACAGACAGATAGATATAGATACATAGATAGAGATGGATAGACAGTGATAAAAAAAATGAATAGAGAGAGAGAGAGAGAGAGAGAGAGAGAGAGAGAGAGAGAGAGAGGCTTTTGTGGGTCAGCTGAACAACTGGCTGGAGAACTTATGTAATTACCAGGGTGACTCTGAGCCCTCGCTGTGAGTGTCAGTCACACCACGCAAAATTAGACATTTGTGTTACCTCAATTTTACTTCTTTTTTTCAGACAGTATAATGACTCAAATACTAGATCTCATTTTCCTCTTGTAAATATAGATATAAACAAATATATATATATATATATATATATATATATATATATATATATATATATATATATATATATATATATATATATATATATATATATATATATATATATGTATATATATGAGTACAATAAATAATTCATTCTATTTTACTTCCCCTCTTCCACCACTCCACTCGGATTACTCTCAAACCCAAGTTTCCAGGAGCCCACTAAATTCCCAAGATGCTATCAGTACCAATGCACACACACACACACACACACACACACACACACACAACCATTAGCGAAGGTAAGAGTGGACGGACTGTAAACCAAATAATCATTGTCCTCAAGGTCTTAGCATGTACTATTGTGTCACACCTTTATTGTTCACCTCGAGGCCAGGTATAACATCATCATCATCTTTATGACCATCCACCATCACTGTCACCGTCATCATAATCTTTACCAAATATGATATTCATCATCACCATCGTCACCATCACCACCATCAATCTATACCAGTTTCCCTTTAGGTAAGTTGGTTTGCCTGGCTCTAAACAACAAAAATGGGTCACATAACTCACTTCTACTCAGTCCTTCGGTATTCCTTCGACCATCCTACAGGGTAAATAATCCAAATGTCGCCTCATTAACATTCCAGTGAAGCTGTTTACGACTCCATTAAATCCGTAAAAACTAATCCACGGAATATAACAATTACTGAATGGATAGAATGTGTCAATAGTAATTTGTGTGGCGTGATACCGACAGTGGTGAGGCAAAACAGTTGGCTATACGGGATTATCAGGATGTTGGTTACATACATTGGGTTAGGATTTATTCACATTTTATTATAATCAAATCTGACATCTCATTACTGTGCAACACTGCCTAAGAATAAAATAATCATAATAAATCTTTTTCTTATTAACAGAAAATTCAAAGTGGTGTGGACTTGTGCATCTGAGAGGTGAATGAAGAAATAAACGAAAATATATGATTGCACTGAAAAAAAAAGGAACAATCTTGCATTGCTAAATATACAGAAAGGCCAGTACTTAAAGCAGTCTCAAAATTACACATAATGAGAAACGCTGCCGTAGATGTGAAACACAATAAGGTGCAGTGAAGCTACGAGATTTTAGATGGAGCAAATCAATGGAAATACAGAGCGTTAAGGTAAAAAAAAAAATAATAAGTTCGAAAATGAGTTCCTGTAAAAGAAAACTGAATTACTATACTGTAAAAGTGTTTCAGACAAGATTAGCAGGGAAAATATAAGTCACCTTTTCCAGCTTTTCGAGTTTCATGGAAGACAATGGACGAGTAATTGCAAGAATTATTAGCTCTCATACTTCCACATAGCTTTCTGCATTCATTGTTTCCTTTGTGTGTGTGTGTGTGTGTGTGTGTGTGTGTGTGTGTGTGTAAAGATAACTTAGTCTGGACATAAGTGTGGGTGCGGCATGAGTAAAATTTTGGAAGCACTGTCATGAGTAGGATGGAGTTGTGGATGGGTTGGTATGAAGCAGTGATGGGTATGGGTTGGTATGAAGCAGCGGTGGGTACGGGTTGGTATGAAGCAGTGATGGGTATGGGTTGGTATGAAGCAGTGATGGGTATGGGTTGGTATGAAGCAGTGATGGGTATGGGTTGGTATGAAGCAGTGATGGGTATGGGTTGGTATGAAGCAGTGGTGGGTATGGGCTGGTATGAAGCAGTGGTGGGTATGGGTTGGTATGAAGCAGCGGTGGGTACGGGTTGGTATGAAGCAGTGATGGGTATGGGTTGGTATGAAGCAGTGGTGGGTATGGGTTAGTATAAAGCAGCGGTGGGTATGGGTTGGTATGAAGCAGTGATGGGTATGGGTTGGTATGAAGCAGTGGTGGGTATGGGTTGGTATGAAGCAGCGGTGGGTATGGGTTGGTATAAAGCAACGGTGTATGGGTTAGTATAAAGCAGCGGTGGATATGGGCTAGTATAAAGTAGCGGTGGGTATGGGTTGGTATGATGCAGCGGTGGGTATGGGTTGGTATGATGCAGCGGTGGGTATGGGTTGGTATGATGCAGCGGTGGGTATGGGTTGGTATGAAGCTGCGGTGGGTATGGGTTGGTATGAAGCAGCGGTGGGAATGGAGAATAGGACAGGATGAGGAAATATACTGTCCCACTAGGGCCCAGCATTTAAAAAAAGGCAAATATTATAACTTCAGTGTAGACTACGATAAGGAGCACTCTTTTGGCTTCCATGACTTAGCTTGAGATACCCTCATGGATCAACAGTCCACTTTTGCCAATCATTCCAATCATTCTTTCTGGATCATTCTCGGCCATACATCAACCATATAATCCATAAATTTAAGATAATGACAGCTCTCACTCATCTGTACTAGCGAGTTCCTTTCTAAAAACATGATGTGTCCAAAGCTGAATAAAAGTATTTGGATGTAGCCAAGATATAATGGAAAGTATGCTGTGGTGCAGAAGAGATTAAAATGACAGACGGACCTTCTTCACTTTCTCACTCCCTCTCCCCTCGTTGTCATCTCCCTCCTCAACCAGTGGACCTACTCGACCGCGATTTCATTCCATTGTTAGCCCACTTCTCTCCACACAGGGCCCTTGCCCTAAAGTTGCAATCTCTCTCTCTCTCTCTCTCTCTCTCTCTCTCTCTCTCTCTCTCTCTCTCTCTCTCTCTCTCTCTCTCTCTCTCTCTCTCAACAACAATAATAACGTGCCATGTGCACATAGGTTCTGGTACCACGTTAATATTAGAGTCTGTTACAGTACGTCAAGCATTCATACACTGTGTCCTCTCAACTTCCTCCTTTCCTCGCATACAAAATTATTCCACTCCACAAATACTCCCCTTGCTTCATCTCCCCACTGTAACTCCACCTCCTCCCTAATTCCATAACTACCATCAGATCCCCCCTCCACTCGTCCCAACCATTCAGTGCCTCACCACTTACCTCCTAACCTACCCAATACCTCCCTCATCCTTCCCCCTTCCACTTTGTCTCCACCACTTCTTCAGGCCCACAGTTGGGGGCGGAGGGACATTGGTTGCAAGATTGTGACAATCTGAGATAACTTTTACCTGGTCGTGGTGTGGTATGCTGCCTGGCTCTCACCTGAGAGTCCCGGGTTCGATTCCCGGCATATTTGTAATATACTGGATGATATTTCCTGTGTCCAAAACAGTTTTTTCTCTTCTTTACTTCTTCAGTGACCTACCTGACCCCACCTCTCCACTCTCACCCCCACCCACACAGGGTCAAACACCACCACCACCTCAGTGACCTCTCTCTCTCACCTCACCCATTATCCCTCCCATCTATCTTGCACAACACAGGGGCGAGCTGTTAGCGATGAGTCACTTATCCAGCCCTTGGTGAAAGAGAGAGAGAGAGAGAGAGAGTACTGGAAAAACATAAAAAAATTCTCCGTTTGACACTTCATTTAGAATATGAAACCATTTTTTTTCTCAGCTGCTGCTTCCCATTATAAATTTAAAAGCAATTGGTGCCTGCCGAAGCGATAACTACAGTATTTATTTCACAGAAGCAGGTATCGTTCAGCTCCCATTACAATGTTTGTTTGTCATTGCTGAGTGTGTGTTGATCTTTCTAATGATATTCTGGAAATCCTCTTTGACAGGACCTACTACTGCCTGCCTGATGGCAGAATCAAATATTTACTGGCCGCGATCGCGAAGCTGGCATTGTTTTCAATTTGCCTGTCCGTCTTTCCGTCTGTCTGTGTTTCTGTTAGCACGGTAACTTCGCAACCGCTCAAGATATCATCACAAAGTTTTAGAAGTGTGTAGTAGGGGGAAAAATCGATCACGAGTTTGAAATTGGGGAAAGTAGATCAAGGTTTGTGTGTCTGTTACCTTGATAACTTTGCAACGCTCAAGACATCATCACAAAATTATGGAGGTGTGTAGGAGGGATGCAAATCTGCGAGTTCAAAATTGGTGAAAGTAGGAGGTCTGTGTGTCTGTTACCACGATAACTTCACAACCGCTCAAGATATCATCATAACAGTTTACAGGTGTGCAGTAGAGATGAAAAGCTCCTACGAGTTCGAAATTGGTGAAAGTAGATCAAGGTCAAGGTCATATTCCAAGCCGCGCTAGTTATGTATCGGCTCGCGGCTAATGTGATTCCCCCCTTGGGAGGTCCCCCTAGTCATTTTAAATCTGGAGTTCCAAGATACACCTGTTACTTTCGAATGAAAGCTAATTGTATCTGTGTTGAAAGTCTTTGATATTTAACGTTTGTTCATGTTAGTACTGATGAGAAAAACAGTGATGACACGATTCATATATTCACATCACTATGCTTTCTTATCCTGTAAACCTAGATGTGTTATTTTTTCAGTGACTTGCAGTGACTAACGATATAATTCGTAATGGGTGCGTACTCTCTCTCTCTCTCTCTCTATCCCACTGGAGCCCAGTGTCCTCAATATAGGACAGAACTGGGGATTTTCAAACATTAACAAAGTAGGGAACCCCCAGGTAGGGACCTACAAGCTTCGTGACTATGAGTCGATAGGCGGAGAGCGGCACGCCTAGTACCCTCCCAGCACAGTGGCTCGCCCAGCAACTCTGGGATCCAATGGATTAAGTATATATATATATATATATATATATATATATATATATATATATATATATATATATATATATATGCGCAAACATGTACGAGTCCATTGGTAATTTTTTGTCTGCATTAACGACGCTGGATATTACCTGACAAAAGTACTCATTCACACTCGGATGCCTCAAGTCAATAACAACACTGCTGTGATGCTTCAAGTCAATAACAACACTGCTGTGATGCCTCAAGTCAATAACAACACTGCTGTGATGCTTCAAGTCAATAGTAACGCTGGATATTACATGACAAAACTAATGAACTAAATTTACTGGTAACAACAGAAAGAAAACTTAAAGTATGTTATTATATTGAAGGTAGGCCTAGGTGAAAACTTTTACCACACGGTATTTTAGAATAGGTACCCAGACTGGCTGAAGTGACAACGCGATATTGGAGATAAGAATACATTAAGTCACTTGGCCAAGTCTAGCGAACTGCATCATTTTATGTACTGTTGAAAATAATAAAAAAGTGCTTTTCCTACCAATGTTTTGCTTTTTAACTATACTGAAGAAAATAGTTTGAAAGTCCTACTCTTATTTCATGCTAATAGTCTTATTTTCTTGACACCAGCACTCTCATAGTATTAAAATGTTTTAGCATATAAGAAATGGAAGAAAATGCCGTAATCATAAAAACATTTTGCTTCATTGCATTGCGGTGTAATTACTCAGCAAATATTGCTGTCATCAGTTACGCCCTTACAAATAATTGAAAAAAAAAAAATATCCTACCAATTATAAAGATGGATAAGGAAAAAAAAGATGAGGGGAAAGGAGTACTATAAGACTGAAGAAAGACTGGAAGATCATTGTGTTTGTTCGGTGTTTTCCTTCACACAAATAAAAGATGAAAGCAAGAAAGGCCAACACATCCAATATATATGGAAATGCCTTCCTTATTTATGTTATGTCCTTACATGTAAATGAATCAACACTTATTGCGAGAACAAACCAATTCATACCGTCTGTTCTATCCCTACAAAGCCTTTCACACAAAACTGGAAGGAAAGGTGAGAAGGCAAACTACGGTGTATATATTTTTGAAAACTGGCATAATAATTACAGGTATATACGAAAGAACGAATGTAGAGTACATGGTAGATTACAAAACCTTGCATGACCTATAGCAAAAGTGCTGTACATTTCATCGATAATTACCTTGTCATCGGGAAGTGTCCACCATGATCTAAAAGAGTAGAAAAAAATATATATTGTTAGTTGCATTTGAGACGCTTATCCCAAGTAATGCCATGGATGAATTTATTATCCCAACCCTTGCCAACTGTACTTCTATCTACCATACTGAATATCGCTGAAATTCATAAAAAAATAAATAAATAAATAAATTGACTGCAGTGTAATGTATGCTACCCGCCTCCTGCTAAAGTTCTTAACAAACTCCACTCTAACCCTTGCAAAACGTCTCCACACTCCCACCGAAGTTAAATCGCTTCGGAAGTCGTGTTCTCTCAGATATGAAAATCTAGCTTACTTAGTCCGTCCCCATTCCAGTTTCCTCATGCAAAGATTGTATATTTTTTTCTGATACATTATTTTTTTTTTTATGTAATGTCGGTTCTCTCTTTACAGTGAATGCTAAACTTCCAACGTATAATTTTGATAACGTGTCATCAGATTTCCGCAGAGCAACAAAGTGTGCGTTGTATTGGTGTTGTATTAATGGAACTATTGATATAACGCAGGGCCCATGATAACTGTGTTACCCTCAGTGATAAACTGATTTTTGAGCTTATAATATATATTAAATAGGACTCCGGCATCCCTGTCCTAATAACACACACACACACACACACACACACACACACACACACACACACACACAAACTTCTGACTCCCCTTTTAAATTCCCCTTGTACTCCTCTCTTCAGTGTTTCTCCTTCGGAGTTCCATTCTCTCTCTCTCTCTCTCTCTCTCTCTCTCTCTCTCTCTCTCTCTCTCTCTCTCGTACTTCGCTAGGTTTTCATTGCAGGACTGGATTTGTTTTCGCATGGGTCGAGCTCAATAGATACTTAATTTTAAAGCAGCTGGAAAGATTACATAGAGAACTGGAACACAAACATGCATGATATGCTATATATAGAAGCTTTAGAGACTGGTATTAATTGTTGGGAAAAATAAGTAAAATTAAAGGCTCCCCCACAGGGGGACTCACACTGGCCGCGATCCGATACATATCTAGCGTGGCTCGGAATATGATTTTCACCTACTTTAGCCAAATTCGACCTCGTAGGAGATTTTCATCCCTGCTACACACCTATAAAATTTTGCAATGATATCTTGAGCGGTTGAGAAGTTATGGTGGTACTAAACACACAGACCTTGACCTATTTTCACCAATTTCGAACTCGTAGGAGATTTTTATCCCAACTAAACACCTGAAAAATTTTGTGATGATACCTTGAGCGGTTGCCAAATTATTGTGCCAACACACACACACACACACACACACACACACACACACACACACACACACACACACACACACAAACATACACACACACACACATATTGAAAACAATACCAACTTGGCTGTCGCGGCTGGTAATAATATGAAATTCTAAGACTTTCAGAGAACTGTGTGAGAAGAATTTCGTAAAAAAAAAAAAAAAAAAATGCTGACCATATATCCCACAAGCACGTCATGAAAAACACTCACATTAGGCTACTCACCTTTCTTATATTATCAACCCTGAAACTATTATTTATTATCATAAAGGATTTCAACCCTGATGCCATAATTTTTACTAACTTTCTATTCTGGGGACAAAAAAAAAAGGGGGGGGGGGAATTTCTAGTACTGTTGTTGAGTTGGGGACTTGAGCTGCTCCATCAACTGTGCTTCAAGCAAGAGCTTCCGGAATACCAGCTGAGGCTGCCGTGGGGTATTGGGTTACGACAGGTGGCATTGTGCATGTAATTATATTTCTTGCAGCAGCAATATGAGATTCAGCATGTGTTCAGTTAGATTCTTCACCATTTTTAATAGCTTGTGTGCAGTTACATTACATATTAACCTGTTTATGATAACTTTCGTACCTATCCAAATTTATTAAAAACAAGGACTCTATACACAGTAGATTCCAGTCCTTCAGTTCATAGAATGAGTTATTTACCTTTTTCTCCTCCAAAGTTCAAAACACCCAGTTTCAGTCTTCACTCAGAGACCTCCAATGAAGTGTTCTCATTGTCAGTCAGAGTTAAATTAGTCTTGATCGACCCAAAAAGACTATTAAAATGGTTCTGAAGCACCCGGACAAGTTTATGCACCATTCGATTATTAATTATCACTTGGATATCCTTGAAGTCTAGTCACCTATCTGTCTATCTATCTTACCTAATGTCGTATACTGTTAGGAGAGGGCCTGGCAAAAAGACCTCAGGGCATTTCCTCTCTATTCAGTAACGACCCTCCTCCCACGACCCAGCACCATTCCTCTCATTATTCCCCACCGTGCTCTTGTTTACCTCTTCATCTTCCACCCACCTCATTCTCATAACAGTACACTCTTTCTCCCTTCCTCGCACTTCTCTCTCTATGGTCTGCCTGTCCTGAGGGGTTTCTGTCTACGTCTCCCGTTACTTCGGCTTCTAAACTACAATGGAGATACATACAGTGTAATCAGCTTCTCCCCACTATATTCCTTCCACCTTAACTTGGCTTAGAGTTTTGTCCTTTTCTAGTTTTTTTCACTTACCTCAGTGACAGAATAAAACAATACTACTGCCCGGCATCCTTTCCATAATGTTTCGTGACTAGTACCATATTCTAGTGTTAATCTACTGCAACAGCTCAGCGTTCAAGATGGGATGATTGCAAATTTAGGTCGAGTTAGAGAAAAAGAATATAGTTGCTCTGTTATTTCCCGAGTAAGGTTTCCATGATCAAAGATTCTGAGAACATCTAACTTTGCAATCTTTCTCTGGTGGAGTAAAGTTCGATCAGTTTACTGCCTGAAATACAATGGTTCTTTTATAAGTCTTCTGACCACAAACTTTTAGCTAACTACCCTCTTGTCTTTTGAAACAAACATTTCAAAATCTTGTATGATCTCCCTTCTTTCTTTTAGGCATACTTTATTTATTTTTTTAACAACTCATATTTTCTTGAGTAAAAGTAGTTCATATTAATATGGTGTGCTTGACAGTCTTCATGGATTCTTTGATCCTTGCTACTGACTTTGCTTGTGCTAAAATTGGTTTTTCATTTTTCCTGCTCTCATTTTCGAGCTCACTTTAGGACAATGTTGCAGCACTTTCTTTCCCTATGTTATTAAGGATACTGTGACATTCATGTTTTTATATTCCTTTTAAGCCAAGTCACAGAATTTCCGTTCATAGCTTGTGTTTTAATGGCCAGTAAATCTGAAGCCTGTTACCATCCAAGTTGCACCAGCTACTCGCAAATACGTGTATTTCATCTTATTTCACTGAGCCATTGGGAGTTAAACCATTTTACAGTCATGCACACTAAATGCATCACAAGGCACTTCCTGTGGACCACGTAATTGTGTTAATGACACAAAGCTGTGATGTACGGCTGTACCCCCAATACCACCGACGATTAAACAGACAGACAGACAGACACAGATAGGCAGAAATATAAAAATACAGAGACGGACAGATACAGGTAGGTAGGTAGGTTGGTAGGGAGGTAAGAAGATAGGCAGTTATAAACGGATAGATAGATACAGTGATAAATGAAAGGGTCCTGTACAGATTAACTATGTCTCAGCTCAAGCAAGTGTATGCAGATGTACGAGTATTTGCAGCAGTGGCAACAAAACCTGGCACTGGCAACTCCCATTCATCTTCTAACTCTACTGTACTACATTATATTTATCAGTAAATTATACTGTACTGGCAAGCAAGTATCATTGTACAGTCAACTACAAAAGAAATACTTGTATCTACTATGGTTCTTTCTCCTTGACCTGAACAAGATTTACGTTCTTTTGCAGCTTAGTTCACTTTGCTCAGTGGCACGAAAAGATAATGCTACAGTTCTACCTAATTGTCGTAGCACTTTTCCGTGACTGGCATCATATTCTAGTGTTGCTCTACTGTTACAGCTCAGCATTCAGGGTGGAGAGATGGCAATTTTAGGCCAAGTTAGTGTAAAAACGGTATAGTGAATTAGAACATCAGAAAATGAAGTAAAGGAGTTTATTTTCTCTTTAACTTGCTCAAAAACAATTTCCGAAACAATCAAAGAAACGGTAAAGTTCCTAGATGCTGTGGAGTTAAATAGGGGGGAACGCTGCAGTATTTCTGATTACAGATACATGTATCCGAACTTATAATATTTCGGATCAAACTGGAGGTAATGAATGTACTGTACTTGGGATGTAAAAAATTAGTAATGCAATATTCTAAACAATAAAGCATCGATATAACGATTAAAAAAAAAAAAAGGAGGAAATGGAGAGAGCTGATGAGTTTAAGTGGTCACCAAACTCACATCAGCCACCAGCAACTTTGGTTAAAACCATCCTCAAAAATCTGCTGAAAACCAGCTGGCTAAAAGCCTGTGGCTACAACTTTTACATTTAACCTGCAAATCCTAAACACCTGATATCAGTGAGTGTCGTGTAGTGGTACTTGACCCAGCCCTATCAATTATTGGAGGGTGTAGGGCAGTAGTACCTGACCCAGTCCTGTCAATTATTGGAGGGTGTAGGGCAGTAGTACCTGACCCAGTCCTGCCAATTATTAGAGGGTGTAGGGCAGTAGTACCTGACCCAGTCCTGCCAAGTATTGGAGGGTGTAGGGCAGTAGTACCTGACCCAGTCCTGTCAATTATTGGAGGGTGTAGGGCAGTAGTACCTGACCCAGTCCTGCCAATTATTAGAGGGTGTAGGGCAGTAGTACCTGACCCAGTCCTGCCAAGTATTGGAGGGTGTAGGGCAGTAGCACCTGACCCAGCCCTGCCAAGTATTAGGGGGTGCAGTGTAGTGGTACATGACCAAGCCCTACCAATTATTATAAGGCAGTGTAATGGTACTTGACCCAACCCTACCAATTAGAAAGTGTAATGTAGTGGTACTTGACCCAACCCTACCGATTATTAGAGGGTGTAATGTAGTGGTACTTGACCCAACCCTACCGATTATTAGAGGGTGTAATGTAGTGGTACTTGACACAACCCTACCGATTATTAGAGGGTGTAATGTAGTGGTACTTGACCCAACCCTACCAATAATTAGAGGGTGTAATGTAGTGGTACTTGACCCAACCCTACCAATTATTAGAGGGAGTAATGTAGTGGTACTTGACCCTGCCCTACCAATTACTGTTGCCAGCCAAGGTCGTCAAGGCAAACGTCAAATTAAAGTTATAAGAACTTATATAAAGCCTCAGATTTAACAGTGGTAAGTGAAAACATAACACACACACACACACACACACACACACACACACACACACACACACACACACACACACACACACACACACACACACACACACACACATTTTAGGGAGAGAGAGAGAGAGAGAGAGAGAGAGATACAGTATATATTAGCAGGGGTACCCGGCATTGCCAGGGCCAGAAAAGAGCAACACTCTAATTCTTTTTGTTCTAGTTCAGTCTTTCTTTCTACTCCAGAAAGACCATGTAGCTCTTATGCTTCTGAAGAGGGATTATAAGAGGTCCTGGAACTTTTTATTTCAACTTTCGCAGACTAACTCACAGTATTTGTGAGCACTTGTTTATCGTTACTGGTGACCTCAAATGACCTCGGAGGTCAGCCTCACATGGCCCATGCCCGAACTGGAGGTCATGTGAGTCTCCATGCCAAAAATTGGGTTGCCGGGTCCAGTCATTCGAGCGTGTATTACCGGTGACCTCAAATGACCTCCGACCAGTGACCTCAGATGACCTCGAAGGTCAACCTCAAGCAACCTATGTCCGAACTGGAGGTCATGTGAGTCTCCATGCCAAAAATTGGTCAGTAGGGTTACTTAGCGTTGTCCAGGCCAATAAGGCAGCACTCTACTGGTGATCTCAAATGACCCAGATCTGAATTTTGACATCCCTCAAACCATCCTTGGGTCATCCTGATTCAGAATATATATGGGTATGGGGGTCTCTGACCCTTGATTTGGGAGTGATTGAAGGACAAACAAACAAACAACGCGGCTGTTATATACTGTATATATATATATATATATATATATATATATATATATATATATATATATATATATATATATATATATATATATATATATATATATATATACTGTATATATATATATGAGTGCATATGGGCCTGGTAGTGAAAGGGATGAAGAAGAGAGGGAGTCTTTCTGGAATTATGTTGATGAGTGTCTGCAGAGTTTTGGAGCGAATGTGAATGTGGTAATGATGGGAGATCTGAACGCTAGAGTGGGAAATGCAGCAGTTGAAGGTATAGTTGGTATGCATGGGTGCATGGAAAACATGAAAATGAGGAACGAATGATAGGGATATGTGCTGAGCGAGAGATGGTGATTGGAAAAACTCTGAGAAGAAAGATATTTATAAGTATACATGGGTGAGACAGGAGGGTGGAATGGTTGTGGATAAAGTATTGATGGACTATGTGGTTGTATCTAGAAATGTAATAGGAACATTGTTGGATGCGAGAGTTCTGAGAGGGGAGGGTGGAGGTATGTCTGACCACTACCTGGTGGAGGGAAAGTTAAGAGTAGGTAAGAGATGGGTGAAAGCTAGGAGGGTTAGATGCGGCAGGGAGGTTTTGAAAGTGAGTGAGTTCGATAAAAGAGAGAAAAAATGATAGAGTATCAGGAGAAATTGAAAAATGAGTGGAACGCAGTGAAAGATCAGGAAAATAGCAGTGTGGAGGAGGAATGGCAGTTGTTTAAGAGTGCTGTGGTGGGGCATGCAGAAGTGTGTGTGGTGTGAGATGTGTGGGTGGTGGTGTAAGAAAAGGAAGTGAATGGTGGTGCGAGGAAGTAAGTATGGCTGTGGCTGAGAAGAGACGTGCATATGAAATGTGGCTGATGAGGAAGGATGAGGTGTCATATGAGAGGTATAAGGAAAAGAGGAATAGGGCGAGAGGGGCTGTGCGTGATGCTAAAGTGGCAGCAGATGAGAGGTGGGGCAGGTGGCTGACTGAGAAATTTCAACAGAATAAGAAAATGTTCTGGAAGGAGGTTAAAAGGGTGCGAAAGGGAGAGTCTAGGAAGGAAGAACGAGTAAAAGCAGAGGATGGAAGGATGTTAATTGAGGTGGATGCAATAAGGAAGAGATGGTCAGAGTACTTTGAAAGATTGTTAAATGTAGAGGAGGAAAGGGTGGCTGAGATTGTGGCGGATGGAAGGGTGCAAGGAATAAATGTGTTGGGAGAGTTGAATGATTCTTTGATCACGAAGGAGGAATTGGAGAAGGCAGTAAAGGAGATGAAAACAAGGAAAGCTGCAGGTATGGATGGGTGTGCTGTGGAATGCCTGAAGGGTGGTGGAGTGACTATTGTTGACTGGTTAGTAAGATTGTTGAATGTGTGCTTTGTGAAAGGTATGGTGCCAATTGACTGGGCAAGTGCTTGTGTGGTCCCGTTGTATAAAGGCAAGGGTGATAAGTATGAATGTACTAGCTTTAGGGGTATAAGTCTGTTGAGTGTTGTAGGTAAGGTGTATGGTAGAGTGTTAATTATGAGAGTTAGAGAGGGTACAGAGGGAGTGATTGGTGATGAGCAGTGTGACTTTAGGAGAGGGAGGGGATGCGTGGATCAGGTGTTCGCTGTGAGACAAGTGTGTGAAAAGTATTTAGCGAAAAGTAAGGATGTGTTTTGGCCATTCATGGATTTAGAGAAAGCGTATGATAGAATTGATAGGGAGGCTTTGTGGACTGTTTTAAGATTGTATGGACTTGATGGTAGGTTACTAAAAGGGTTGAAAAGTTTTTATGTAAATAGTAGAGCGTGTGTAAGAGTGGAAAATGCTGTGAGTGATTGGTTTCCTGTGAGAGTGGGGCTGCGACAGGAATGTGTGATGTTGCCTTGGTTGTTTAATATTTATATGGATGGTGTTATAAGGGAGGTGAATGCATGAATTTTAGGTGGAGGTCTGGGTCTGGTGAATGTTAATGGTGGAGATTGGAATCTGAAGCAGCTGCTGTTTGCAGATGATACTGCACTGGTGGCTGATTCAGAAGAGAGATTGAGACAGTTGGTAGAGGAGTTTGGAAGGGTGTGTGATAGGAGGAAATTGAAAGCAAATGAGAATAAGAGTAAAGTGATGAAGTGTACGAGGTTGGTAGATGGTAGGAGGATGAATATAGTTCTGAATGGTGAGTTGCTTGAGGAGGTAGAGTGTTTTAAATATTTAGGGTCACATGTTGCTGTGGATGGAAGAATAGATGCAGAAGTGAAGTTTAGAATGAATGAAGTAGGTAAGATGCTGGGAGGAATGAAATAAGTGTTTAGATGTCGTTCGCTTAGAATGGATGTAAAGAGAAGGCTGTATGAGGGTGTTGTGGTACCGACTGCGTTATATGGGGCTGAAACATGGAATATGGGTGTAGCAGAGAGGAAAAGTTTGAATGTAATGGAGATGAGGTGTCTGAGGAGTATGTGTGGAGTGACGTGTATGGATTGAGTGCGAAATGATGAAGTGCGAAGGAGAACTGGAGTTGTTCGGAAGATGGCTGGTAGAGTTGAGCAGAGGATGTTGCGATGGTTTGGGAGTGAATGGATAATGAGCGATTGGTGAAAAAGATAACTAGATCTGATGTGAAAGGTGTAAGGCTGAGAGGGAGACCACGAATAGGATGGATGGACAGTGTGAAGAGCGTGCTGGATGCGAGAGGGATGTCTGTTGAGCAAGGAAGAGTGGCTGTGCGTGATAGAAATAAATGGAGAGAAATTGTGAATGAATAAATGATGACGCAACCCTGAGGGGATATTCTCCTGCATTTGGTCTGATCGGCTATTCAGGTCAGGTGCGGGTAAAGGGATGGGTCTATTATGATGTGGCAGGGGTAAACCAGCTCTGCTGTTGGGCCCTGCTGCAGATGTCACTGACTGACCCTTGTGCGGTGTGGTGCGGTGAAGATCTGTTCCTTCTCCCCTCTGGGGCTAAGATGCGAATGAATGTGTCTGAATGAGTAAATGGGGAGTGTGTCGTCCTGTCTCGGCTACCTCCCTTTCCTTGGGGGAAGCAGCCTAGGTATATATATATATATATATATATATATATATATATATATATATATATATATATATATATATATATATATATATGTGTGTGTGTGTGTGTGTGTGTGTTTTACGTTCCTGACCGGGAATCGAACCCTAGATCTCTAAGATAGAAGTCAGGCACTGATGCAACTCCATCACGGCATGATAACAGCTGAGACACCTGATTTTTTTTTATGGAACAGGTATATCCATTATGGGAGGATATATTTCGGTCACAGCACATTAGGATTATTTCTCAGCCCCACCTAACTCGGCAAGTGACAGAGCAGTTTTAATCCATCCCAGACACAACACGGGTGCCTTTATATGTTGCAGAGACATTACACGCGTGTGTGCAAATGTTTTATCACGCCTTGGTGGAGTGGCATCAATGCATGACTTCTATCTTAGAGGTCTAAGGTTCGATTCCCGGTCTGGAGCGTAAAAAACATTTGTACACACGGTATGTAATGTGTGTCCCTCCAATATGTATACAAATATATATATATATATATATATATATATATATATATATATATATATATATATATATATATATATATATATATATATATATATATATATATATATATATATATATATATATATATATATATATATATATATATATATATATATATATATATATATATATATATATATATATATATATATATATATAAATAAAGCATTCATTAACAATATAGAGCGTAGTCAACAAGTGTGTGTGTGTGTGTGTGTGTGTGTTAATGAACAGTAAATTTACATATATCGTTACTGGATTAGGCCAAAGTTTACCGTCATCATCGATTCTCCTGAAATTTTCCCTTCACGGACACGGTTTATGACAGTTTCGTTATATTCCAGATAGTGACTCTCTCTCTCTCTCTCTCTCTCTCTCTCTCTCTCTCTGTAACACATTCCCAGTAGAGGAGAAAATTACATTACAGTCAGAAGTCAACAGATATTTGGCTTTACATGGCCACTGTAATCGAGTTCCGTTGCTACCTCTCCCATACCACCTTCCTCCATTGGTGTTTTACTGTCTCTCTTTCCTTAATATATCTCATTTTCTCTCTCCTCTTCTTCTCCCAGCCTACTTCTCCTTCCTAAATTCTCCATCTCTCCCTTCCTTAATTGGTCTGTTGTTTCCTTTCTATATCTGTCTTCTCTGCCTTTCGGAACTTCCTCTCCCTCCTCCTACTGCGATTCCCATACATTTCTCCTTTCATTCCCTTCTCTTATACTTATCTCTTTTATTACCTGCCATTTCCATCATATTTCGAGTTTCCCTCTCCCTTCCTTCCTTTGTACTCCTTTCTTTCCTTCCTTCCTTCCTTTCTTCTTTTTTCCCATCCTTCCTTCCTTCCCTCCTTCCTATCCTCCTTCCTTTCTTCCTCTTCTGCGTCTGCGAAAGAGCTGTTTATTTTGTGACACACACACACACACACACACACACACACACACACACACACACACACACACACAATTACTACAAAAAAGACAAGGTAGACTCAACCAGGAAAAATAAGTTCTATCTATCTATCTATTACCAGACGCTAATCCCGTTCGGGGTGGCCACAAACAAATCGCCTCCACGTCGCCCTGTCCCCCGCCATTTCACTGCCTTGCTCCCAACTCACACCCCCCCCTCTCTAATATACCTCTCCACCCCATCCCTCCATCTTATCCTCGGCCTCCCCCTCCCTCTCCCCTCCTCCACCTCACTCACATACACTCTCTTCGTCAGTCTTTCGCCCTCCATCCTCTCCACATGGCCAAACCATCTCAGTGTATTCCTCCTAACGCTTCCTATCACATCCACATCCACACCACAACGCTCCTTTATATCCTCATTTGTCAGCCTGTCTCTCCATGTGACTCCACAGGCTCCTCTTAAATAACTCATTTCCACTGGTCTCACTCTTGACTTGTCCCCTTCCAACAACGTCCAAGCTTCACATCCATACGTTAGAGTTGGTATCACAATACTGTCATGTAGTAACTTTTTCACTTCCATGTTCATTTCCCTGTTTCTTATCACTGCTTTCAAGAGCCAGCAACCTTTCTTCTCTGCTGTACCCTTTCAAGCACTTCACCCTCCAAACCTCCACCCTTATACTCATCACACTACCCAAGTACTTAAACGTACTCACATTTTCCATTTCCTCACCATCCAACCTCGCTGTACATTCACTGACTTCAGCTCTCTCAAAGACCATCACTTTACTCTTCCATACATTCACCTTTAGATTCCGTTTCTTACACACTCTCCCAAACTCATCCACCAAGCCTTGTAGCTCCCCTTCTTCTTCACTCAACAACACAGTATCATCTGTAAACAACAGTACAGGGAGTTTTCAGACACTATCCTCTCTCACCAGGGCCACCCCAACATCCACTACCCTACCTTGTACCTCTTTATTACCCCATCCATGTACAGATTGAACAACCATGGAGACATGACACATCCCTGTTTCAACCCAACCTTCAAAGAGAAAAATTCACTCAGTTCACCATCCACAAGCACTGCAGGTTACACCCACAAATTTACACCCTTCAACAACAAAGAGCCTCGTCTGAAACACAGGAGAACTGCTTTGCCTGAATTTCCTGACTGGTACAAACATTCCCCGACAAAAATGTTTGCTGGTGACATCGTTCGCTGACAGAAGCATTCGATATCAGAAATGTCTGAGAACAAAAATCTTCGCGGGCTCTGGGGTAAAACAGCAAATGAGTGGGACATGAAGGAGCTTATGAGAATATTGGACACTTGTGACTTAGGATATCAGAGACTAGGAGAACGGACGGAGGGAGGGAGGGCGAGACTGGCAGAGAGAGGAAAGATAAGGGGAGACTGGGCGAGAGGGAGAGGAGGAAAAGACTGGAAGAGAAGGAGAATAGGAAGAGAGGCTGCTGGGGAAGGGACAAAGAGGCAGATTCACTCTTTCAGTGAATGGCAAAGAGGCAGTCTGTCTCTCTGTCTGTGTCTGTCTGTCTGTTTGTCTGTCTGTCTGTCAATTAATGTCGCATCAACATAGTTCTGGTCGCCTGTAAATGCTGTATCCACACAAACATATACACTGTAAAGCCAATAGTGTTTTCATCCCCAACGTCTCTCGCACTCCAATTACTATGTAAAAAAACTGCAACTCGCGACCCAGTTGTGATGGCCGCATGTCAGTTACAAAATACCGGCATAAAAATGTTGGGCTTCACTTTCAATATGTCGTGTGTTATTATAGGGTCAAGTGGAACCTTTTGGTGCGTCCCTCCCCCACACTTCTCTCTCTCTCTCTCTCTCTCTCTCTCTCTCTCTCTCTCTCATTCAACACCGAGAGTGAAATAAATTACAGCAAAAACAAGGCAGGATAGATGGACCAAGAATTTTGGTTCCGGGTTTGATTTCCCCCAGCATAGCTATTTATCTCAAAAATGGTCCTGCACCTCACACACCCTCACATAGTCACACCACACACGTCTTTAACCTGGCTCAAATCACACTTCTAAGGCACACACTTTCCGTGGCGAATACTTCATGCTTCACATTTTGCACACCTTCATATCCACGTCCTTCAGTAGCTCTTCTTCCACAACCCAGCCCTTCCTCAAATCAATTTACATTTTATCGCACATCTACCATTCTCTTCACGTTGCACCATCCCCCACTTCACTCACACTTCATGGCAAACTCTCCCTCATAATTCACACTTCAAAAAAAGCCTCTATTCACCATTCATACTACCATAGCAGCCCTCTACACAGACACACACACACACACACACACACACACACACACACACACACACACACACACACACACACACACACACATTACTACAAAAAAGACAAGGTAGACTTAACCACGAAAAATAAGTTACACCCACAAATTTACATCCTTCAGCAACAAAGAGCCTCGTCTGAATTACAGGAGAACTTCGTTACCTGAATTTCCTGACTGGAACAAACGTTCACCAACAAAAACGTTCGCTGGTGAAATCGTTGGCTGACAGACATTCGATATCAGAAATGTTTGAGATAAGAAATGTTCTCTGGCTCGCGGGTAAAATAGCAAATGAGTGGGACATGAAGGAGCTTATGAGAATATAGGACACTTGTGACTTAGGATATGAGAGACCGGGAGAAGGGTCGGAGGGAGGGAGGGCGGGACTGGCAGAGAGGGGGGATAAGGGAAGACTGGACGAGAGGGAGACGGGGAAGAGAGACTGGAAGAAAAGAAGAGGAAGAAAGGCTGTTGGGGTAGAGACAAAGCGACAGATTCACTCTTTCAATAAATGACAATCTCTCTCTCTCTCTCTCTCTCTCTCTCTCTCTCTTTCTCTCTCAGTGTTACCCCAACATAATTTTACCTCTTGTAAATTTTATTTCCACACAAACATGTATACTGTAAACGTGATATGTTTTGTTTTCAATCCTTAGTTCTCTCGCATTCCACTGACTCTGAAATAGGACTCGAACCCGTGAGCTGGTTGTGATGGGCGTCTGTCAGTTACAAAATACAGGCATAACAAGTGATGAGATCTACTTTCAGTGTATTGTGTTCTGTTATATGGTCAAGTGGAACCCTTTGTCCCCTCCACTCTCTCTCTCTCTGTACTATCTATCTATCTATCAATCTATCTCTATCTCTCTCAATTCAGCACTGAGAGAAGTAAATTACTGTAAAAAGAAGGCAGGATAGATAGGCCAAGAATATTTATACTGGACGTGATTTACACCAGTTGGTGGCCATTTATCGTGTAAATGGTCCAGCATCTCACACCTCACATATTCACACCACCCACGTCTTTATACTAGCTCAAATCACACCACACTTCCCTTTCCTAACACTTCATACTTCACACTTTAAACACCTTCATCTCCTATGTCCTTCAATAATTCTCCTTTCACAACATCACCCTTCCTCAAACCAATTTATGTTTTATCTCACATTCACTTTTCTCTACACGTCACACTTGTCCCACCTCACACGTATTTCATCACCTACTATCCCTCGCATTTCAAACTACAGGAAAGCCTTTATTCATCTTTCCTACTATCACATCAGCTCTCCACACACACACACACACACACACACACACACACACACACACACACTGTACTTTATACCTCATTACAAATCCCTTCTCAGAAAATTTCTTCCACACACCTCACTTCTCGTCACAAACTCTGCCTTATAATTCCTCACTTCTACCTTCTCATCCCTCCTCACACGAGTTAAACCATATCTCCCCCACTTGGCGCTTTCCTCACACTTCACATCACTTAACATCAATACTTTCTTCACCTAACTTCACGTAATTTTCCTTCCTTCAGTTTCATCTTCCTTCTCATGCCTTCCCCTTTCTCCTTCCTCACCTCACCCTCCTTCTTTCCATTCTCTCTCTCTCTCTCTCTCTCTCTCTCTCTCTCATTACTGGCATGCTGGCAGATGTGTAAATGAGCCTGAACAAGTGGTAATGGTTTTTAATTGAATAAAGAAAATATCTTTGTTCAGTTTTCCAATTTCTGTTTTCCAAAACCAACGACTAAAGCTTTTGAGACTCACCAAGTGCTGCTTATATACAGACTCAGTGAAGTTAATATTTAAAAAAAAAAGAATAAAAACGAGTTAGACGAGTTAGGAGTGCAAAATGAACTGGCGTGTTTTTTTACTTTAATATTTACGATTAAGGGAGGAAAGGGAAGAAGAGTGGGAAGGGAAGGTAGAACTTAGAAATACCAAAACTAGTGGGAAATAATGAATGAAGTCACATGGAAGAGAAGAGAGAGAAGAGGAACAAGCAAAACAAATAGAAAGGGAAAGGGAAAAATATTTTAAAACACAAATCTAAAGGAAGGACAGATCCAACCCTTGACTGACACTGTGAATTGTGAGACTAAGTACCACACATACAGCTACATAAGCACCTATACGCCCAGTACACATATATGATACACAGTGATAACTACATTATAATACTTCACGTGCTGGCGTGAAACAATACTACTTGTTGCTGATTTTGTTGTATTAATAGGACTTGTTGTATAGTTATTTCTGTAGCAGCTGTTGTTGTTGTTGTTGACATAAGTGGATCACCCCAATATCTATAATAAATAATAATAATACCGGTACTACTACTACTACTACTACTACTGCTACTACTAGTAATAATATTAATGAATATAAATACAGTACACTCGTCATCTCATATTTAAGTGCTCAATCCCCTCCTAATAAGGAGCAATGGGTTATGATGATATGATTAACTCCAGTACCCACCAAACGCTTACCACAACATAAAAACCAAACAAGAGTAACATTGTAATAATAAGATCCAGTTATTACTTACTCTCCCGCCCCCAAAGTCATTGGCCTTTCTCCCCACCCCCCCATGTGGCAACACACTATTTAACAGGTATTTATCTCATCTGTTATCACCTGCCCGAGGCCGGTAATAACGTGGCTATTTTATGCGGTGAGATATTTAACATGTGGGCAATTATCACAAGGGCTGGTGGCAGTGTGTGGTGGCTGTGGGGATGTTTGGGGAATTTAATGGTGTTTGGTTGCATTATGAATAAGGGGGGGAAATGTATGTGTGTGTGTCGTGGGGGTAAGAAGATGGGAGGTATATCATTTAAAGTTTGGTATTCATTTCCTGCATCAGTGAATACTTGTTTTTGTGAGAACAATTTATTGTTTTAAAACTTTCTTTCATTAGCTGAATGCAATGGCTGCCACTCCACACAACTTTCCATAATGGATATTGTACCTTTTTCACCTTAACTTGGCCCAAATTTTGGTCCTTATGCAGCTTATTTCACGTACCTCAGTGGCAAGAAAAATGATTACACTGTGGCACCTCATCTGGCTCGTGACTAATATCATATTTTAATATTAATGTCTTGTTATTGCTCAGCACTCAAGAAAGAGAGAGAGCAATTTTAGGCCAAGTTAGGGTAAAAAAAAGTGTAGTTTTCTTGACGGTGTGAAATAAAACATAAGACACAAGCGTCATTTACATGACAATCAGTAAACTGATTCAGATACCGTGTTTCTTAATTCTACTTTTGGTAATTATGACGTACTGCATCGTATTACTCAATACGCATTATCTACCGGCACAAGCATTCTTCACTCCGACACCATAAGAAGAAATTCATTGTGTATGAAAAGAATAAGAAATGAGTGAGCATGAAATAATAAACCTTTAACTGTTGGAGAGTAAGATAGCGGCTATATAAGTAAATAAGAGTCATGTTAAGGAAAAGTAAACTAGTAGAAAGTTAGCTGTAGATAATGATAACAACTGCACAAGAAAGAAGACAGAGAAACCAGAAGAAAGCCACTGTGTAAAAAATAAGAGAGGAGGAGCCGACAATATGAGAGCATGAGGAGCGTAACAAAGGCAAATACTGACACAAGATGGCAGGTGGTGATAGTAGGGGTTATTCAATGGCGGGTCTGCAGTCCATCAAACACAAACACTGACCTGAAGAGCGAGTAGGAGAGAATGAAGAGGAGGAGAGGAGAATGGAGAATGAGAGACTGAAGGAAGGTACGGAGAAGCTGAGGAAGACTAAAGAACGAAGAGAGAGAACAGATTAATGGAAAAGTGAGTGAAACGGAAGAAAAACTGGAAAATAAGGAAAGAGAGAGAGATAGGCAAGAGGAATAGCCAGCTAAAGATGGAGGAGGAGGAAATATGAAAATTATGGGAGATACTTAGCGAAAGAAGAGTAAAAAAATATGGCAAGGTGCTGAAGAGAGATAAGGAGGAAAAAGTGCAGAGTGTAAGTAAAAACAGACTAAGGGAACTGAGAGGTCGAAAAATTATGGGATAAAAAAGCATCAGTGGAACACACACACACACACACACACACACACACACACACACACACACACACACACACATCCCACTGGAGCCCAGTGTCCGGAATATTGGACAGAAATGGGATTTTTCAGGTCTTTTTAAAGTAGGGAACCCCCGGGTAAGGACCTATGAGCTTCGCGACTATGAGCCGATAGGCGGAGGGCGGTACTCTTAGTACCCACCCAGCGCCATGCCTCGCCCAGCACCCCTGGGATCCAATGGGATATATATATATATATATATATATATATATATATATATATATATATATATATATATATATATATATATATATATATATAAGCATCGGACAAGGACTGACCAAACGATGACGACAAGGACCGGACAAAGGACATGGTTATTGGAACGTGGAATGTAAGGGGAGCGAATGATGAGTTGAAAGAGAGAGAGATTGTCCAGGTGCTTGAGGGTGCGAAAGTGGATGTATGTGGAATAACTGAAACAAAATGGAGAGGAGAAAGTGTGAAAGAATGGGAGTATGGATGGGGTATATGTGTAGGAGTAGGTGAGAATGAGAGGGCAAAGGAAGGAGTATGTATAGTTGTGAGTAAAAGATGGAAGAAGAGCATAAGACAGTATGGATCAGTTGGGTCAAGGATTGTGTGGGTAAAGTTGAAAGTTGGAATACAAATGTGGGCGATTGTGTGTGTGTATGCGCCAACGCAAGATCGTGCTAGAAGAGTGAGAAAAGAGTTCTGGACAAGTGTAGAAGTGTGCATGGAAAAGTTTGGAAGGAATGAGAGAGTGTTTTTGATCGGTGATATGAATGGTAAAGTTGGGAACGTGAAGGTGGATGGAATAGTTGGTGAGTGGGGTGTGCCTGCTGAGATAGATGAGAATGGGAGTGCGTTAGTGGACATTTGTGCTGGGAGGGGGTTGGTGATAGCCAATACCCTCTTCAGGCATAAAATGATCCACAGGTATACAAGGCGAGTGATGAGAAGGCTGGGTGGTGAACTGAATGAAAGGAAGGCAATGATTGATTATGTGTGTGTGGACGAAAGGATGCGAAGATGTGTAATGGATGCAAGAACTTATAGAGGTTGTGGGAGTGGACTTTCTGACCACTACTTGGTGGTGGCCAGAATTAAGATTCATGTAAGATGGAGGAATAGAAGAAGGGAAAGACGAGAGGAAGGAGTAGTTGCAAGGAGAGTGGAAAGGTTACAAGAGGATAAGAAAAAGGGAGACTATAAGAGAGAAGTGGAGGAACGATTGGGCAAATATGAATTGGAGCAGATGGGAGACGTGGAAGGTGTGTGTAAGATATTTACAGAAGAAATATGTGCAGCATGTGATGTGGTGTGTGGAAGGAAGAGAAGACGGAGGGGGGTGCAAGGAACAGCGTGGTGGACTGAAGAGGTAAGACAGGCTGTGGCACAAAAGAAGAAACTATACAATGAATGGATGAGAAATAGGGGAAGAAGTTGAGAGGCAGAAGAGAGAGTTATATGTAGAAAGAAAGAGAGAGGTGAAAAGATTAGTAAGAGAGAGTAAGAAGAGAGTGGATGAGGAATTTGGAAGGAATTTGAGTGTAAAGTGGAGGGAACGTAAGAAAATGTTCTGGAAAGAGGTGAAAAGAGTAAGACATGGTGGAAGTGAAGTTAGCAGGGGAGTGAAAGATAAAAATGGTAGATTACTAGTGGAAAGGGGAGAAAAAATGAGCAGATGGAGAGAACACTTTAAGGAATTGTTGAACATAGAGGATGGAAGTAATGCGAGTATAAGTGGCTGGGGAATGGCTGGGAGAAGGAGGGAGGTGAGAAGACAGGAAAAAATCAGTAGGATAGAAGTTGTGGAAGCAATGAAGAAAGTTAAATCGGGGAAAGCCCCAGGAATTGATGGAGTGTGTGGTGAAATGCTGAAGCATGGGGGAGAGATAGTAGTAGAATGGATGTGGAAGATGTGGAGATTGGCCTGGGAGGAAGGTAGAGTCCTGGAGGATTGGAAGTCAGGTATAATTATTCCCTTGAACAAAGGAAAAGGGGAAAAAGAAGTCTGTGGTAATCACAGGGGCATTTGTCTTCTTAGTATAATAGGAAAAGTGTATGGTAGGATACTTATTGACAAAGTTAGAGAAAGAACAGAGAAATTAGTTGGAGAAGAACAGGGAGGCTTTAGGAAGCGAAGAGGTTGTGTAGATCAGATATTCATTCTTAGATCTTTTGTGGAAATGTTTTTAGAGAAGGGAAAGACGTTGTATGCGGCTTTCATGGATTTGGAGAAAGCATGTGACAGGGTGGATAGACAAGGATTGTGGAGAGTGTTAAGAATATATGGAGTAGATGGGAAGTTGTTGAATGCTGTGAAGAGTATGTACGATGGTGCGAAGGCTGCAGTGCGTGTGGATGGTGAACTAAGTGAATTTTTCTCTTTGAAAGTTGGGTTGAAACAGGGATGTGTCATGTCTCCATGGTTGTTCAATCTGTACATGGATCGGGTAATAAAAGAGGTATAAGGTAGAGTAGTGGATGTTGGAGTGGCCCTGGTGAGAGAGGATAGTGTTTGGAAACTCCCTGTACTGTTGTTTGCAGATGATACTGTGTTGTTGAGTGAAGACGAAGGGGAGCTGCAAGGCTTGGTGGATGAGTTTGGGTGAGTGTGTAAGAAACGGAATCTAAAGGTGAATGTTGGGAAGAGTAAAGTGATGGTCTTTGAGAGGGGTGAAGTCAGTGAATGTACAGCGAGGTTGGATGGTGAGGAAATGGAAAATGTGAGTACGTTTAAGTACTTGGGTAGTGTGATGAGTAAGGATGGAGGTTTGGAGGGTGAAGTGCTTGAAAGGGTATAGCAGGGAAGAAAGGTTGCTGGTTTCTTGAAAGCAGTGATAAGAAACAGGGAAGTGAGCATGGAAGTGAAAAAGTTACTACATGACAGTATTGTGATACCAACTCTAACGTATGGAAGTGAAACTTGGACGTTGTTGGAAGGACACAAGTCAAGAGTGAGAGCAGTGGCAATGAATTATTTAAGAGGAGCCTGTGGAGTCACATGGAGAGACAAGCTGACGAATGAGGATATAAAGGAGCGTTGTGGTGTGGATGTGGATGTGATAGGAAGCGTTATGAGGAACACACTGAGGTGGTTTGGCCATGTGGAGAGATGGAGGGTGAAAGACTGACGAAGAGAGTGTATGTGAGTGAGGTGGAGGGGGGAAGAGGGAGGGGGAGGCCGTGGATGAGATGAAGGGATGGGGTGGAGAGGTATATGAGAGAGGGGTGTGTGAGTTGGGAGCAGGGCAGTGAAATGGCGGGGGACAGGGCGACTTGGAGGCGATTTGTTTGTGGCCACCCCAAACGGGATTGAGGCGTCTGGGAATAGATAGATAGATAGATAGATAGATATTTTTTTTCGTTTGGTCTTCGACGATGCAGTCTCCCACCTTGAAAAATAAGCGGAAAGGTGAGACAAAAAAAAAAAAAAAAAAAATCTGGAAGAAAAATGTGAAAACAGAAGAGAAAAAGTATTTCCGAAATGTGATACTGTGTATGTGTGTGTGTGAGAGAGAGAGAGAGAGAGAGAGAGAGAGACAGACAGACAGACAGACAGGCAGACAGACAGACAGAGAGATGAGGCGTTAACAAAAATTAGAATGCCAAATGCCAGAGGATGTAAAGCTGGATTTAGAAACGAAGAAAGGCGGGAAGGAGGCCAAGAAGAAGAAAAGGGAAGCAGAAAAGAACGGAAGTGGGAGGAAGGAAGGATAAGAGGATTAACGATGAAGAAAGCAAGAGAAAAAGAAGGAAGGGAAAAGTGAATCAGAGGAAGAGAGGGGACGATGGAGAAAGAGGTGAAGCTGGGCAGAGGTGGGAAGGAGAGACAAAATGAGACAAACTGATGGAAAGAGAAGCGAAAGAGAATGTTATTGAAAGGAAGAAAGAATGGTAGGAAGGATGAGCGGAAGGAGGAGTAAGATGGGAAGGAGAGGGATTAGTAAAGGAGGAGGGAGAAGAGGGAGAGAGAGATGGGAAGGAGGATAGGGAGAAGGAGTAAATTAGGAAGGAGGATAGGAAGAAAGAGTAAGATAGGAAGGAGGGGAGGGAGTAGTAAGACAGGAAGAAGGAGAGGGAGAAGAACTAAGACAGGAAGGAGGAGAGGAAGTGGGAGTAGAGCAAACGTATATGTCTCAAAGGACAGCACGGGGAGTGTGGGTATGACTAGTGCCACTTAATGACAGGGAAGGACAATATCGAGGCAAGGAAATGCTCTCTCTCTCTCTCTCTCTCTCTCTCTCTCTCTCACACACACACACACACACACACACACACACACACACACACACACACATACATCATCAAGTCTCTCAGGTTTCCCTGTGTTCAGTTTGCACAGCACTTCATCTGGGTGGAAGTCATCGACGGCGTGTGGTGTAGGGGATGTGAAGGAGGCACTGAGTTAGTAAGAGGGAAGCAACTGACTGACCAGAACTGAGGTCACAGGCACTATAATCACACAGGTCTCTCCTGACCTGTATAAGAGCTTGTGACGACAGCCACACTCAAGTCTACTGTTACAAAGGGATTAAAACAAACAGGATTCTTACAAACTGAGAGTCAAAGGGGGGAAGGAGACAAGTAGAGTGATAATAATTTAATGTTTTATTCCATGTCTTTGTCTGCGAAGTTACCAAAGACACCAAAAACACAAGCACCGCACCGACTGTCTCAATATACCTCACTGCTTCCCTCTGACAGATATTGCATCTGAACCCTACAGTACCTCAGATCACGCCCCCCCCACACACAACTAAATAACACTGTCTTGTGATAGGAAGAATAAAATTAACTTGTGGGAAGCTAAAAAAAATGTTTCTGTAGTTAATGAGATTATCTATCAGTAGAGATGGACATGCACAGGGATAATTTAGAGTTCTATTCATGTTACTGATGATATAACTATATCACTTAGGACAATTACACCAAATCCTGTACGTTGTATCCTACACACTCCACCAGTCGTGATATACTGCTGTCATTAACGCACAAGGGAGACGAAATTGCTACCGATGCTGCATGAAAATACGACATAGCGTTCACACACACACACACACACACACACACACAGAATGTGTGTGTGTGCGTGTGTATGTGTGTGTGTGTGTGTGTGTGTGTGTGTGTGTGTGTGTGTGTGTCTGTGTGTGTGTGTGTGTGTGTGTGTGTGTGTGTGTGTGTGTGTGTGCAATATACCAAACACTAATTACGACTCTCCTCTCCTGATTTGCTTCATATACATCATTAACATCTCTTTGTTTCTAAGTGTTTCTAATAATGGTTCAGCTACAGTTCTATGAAGTCAATTATTCACTTCCCTCTTCCTCAGCTCCTCTCTGACTCTCACTCTCTCATTACCGTTCTCTCCCTAAGTTTCCTTTCACTTCCTTTCCCTTCTTCATTTTCGACTCTTTCCTTTATGCTATTTAATTTTTATCCCTTCGTGTTATTCCTCTCTTTACCGTTTCCTCACTTCTCTCCTCCACACCCATTCTCTCTCCACTACTCTTATGGCCTTTTCCTCTTTTTTCGCTTATCTTCTATATTCCTTTGTCGTTTCCATCCCCCCCCCTCTCTCTTTCTCTCTCTCTCTCTCTCACACACACACACACACACACACACACACACACACACACACACACACACACACACACACACACACTAAGGAGACAACTGTAGACGTCCATTTCATGCCGACAGTGCTTTCCTTGTTTCACATTTAGTAGGCCTTAACACACACACACACACACACACACACACACACACACACACACACACACACACACACACTAAGGACGTAACTGTAGACGTCCGTTTCATGTCAACAGTGCTTTCCTGGTTTCATATTCAGTAGGCCCTATCAACACACACACACACACACACACACACACACACACACAAAACACGTAACAAGAGTTTCAACGACATGTGATCAAAACATCTTGCTCTAACAATACACCTTCACAAACACTGCCAGTTAATCAGCGTTCAATACACAATAATATTCTCAGCTAATTACAAGTGCTTGCACACCACAATACACTGTCTCATTCAACACCTACACCCACAATTGTTTTCAAAGGTATGATCTTGAAAGGCCTTACTGTACCTATGGAACACAATGGCATAACGAATGGTACAAACACAACTGTATAAAGAATGATAAACAGATGATAGGTGATAAGGTGTGTAATGGATGCAAGAGCATATCGGGGATGGGGGAGTGGACTTTCTGACTATCATTTGGTGGTTGTGAAAGTCAAGGTTGAAATGAAGAGGAGGAGTAGAAGTAGGGAAGGACAGGAGTTAGTTCTTACAAGGACGGTGCAAAGGTTAAAAGAGAATGGAAGAATATATGGGAGAGGTCGAGGAGAGATTGGGTAAATATGATTAGGAACAGATGGGGGACGTGAAAGGTGTGTGCAAGATATTCACAGACAAAATCTGTGCGACATGGGAGGTTGTGTGTGGGGTGAAGAGAAGACGAAAGAAGGTGCAAGGAACAAGATGCTGGAATGAAGAGGTGAGACAGGTTGTAGCACAAAAGATGAAAGCATATAGTGAGTGGATGAGAAGCAGGAGAGTGGAAGAAGTTGAGAGACAGAAGAGAAAGTCATATGTAGAGAGGAAGAGAGAGGTGAAAAGATTAATAAGAGAGAGTAAGAAGAGTGTGGATGAGGAATTTGTAAGGAATTTGAGTGTAAAGTGGAGGGAATGTAATAATATTTTCTGGAAAGAGGTATTGAGAGTTAGAAGGGGGTTGAAGTTAGCTGGGGAGTGATAGATAAAAATGGTAGATTACTAGTGGAGAAGGGAGCAAAAGTGAGCAGATGGAGAGAACACTTTAAGGAATTGTTGAACATAGATAATGAAAGTAATGCGAATATAAGTGTCTGGGGAATCGCTGGGAGAGAAGCGATGTGAGAAGAGAGGAAAAAGTCAGTAGGACGGAAGTAGTGGAAACAATGAAGAAAGTCAAAATGGGGAAAGCCCAAGGAATTGATGGAGTGGGTGGTGAAATGCTCAACCATGGGGGAGAGATAGTAGTAGAATGGATGTGGAATATGTGCAGATTGGCTTCGGAGGAAGGTAGAGTCCTGGAGGATTGGAAATCAGGTAATATTATTCCTGTGTACAGAGGGAATGGGGAAAAAGAAGTGTGGTAATCATAGGGGCATTTGTCTTCTTAGTGTAATAGGAAAATAATATGGCAGAATTCTTATGGACAGAGTTAGGGAAATAACGGAAGAATTAGTTGGGGAAGAACAAGGACGTTTTAGGAAGAAAAGAGATTGTGTTGATCAGATATTCATTCTTAGATCATCAGTGGAAAAGATTCTAGAGAAGGGAAAAAAGTTGTATGCGGCCGTCATGGATTTGAAGAAAGCATACGTCAAGGTTAATAGGCAAGGATTTTGGAAAGTATTAAGAATCTATGGGTAGATGGGAAGTTGTTGAATGCCGTGAAGAGTATGTGTGAGGGTGGTAAGGCTGCAGTGCGTGTGGACAGTGAAATGAGTGAATTTTTCAATTTGATGGTTGGATTGAAACAGGGATGTGTCATGTCTCCATCGTTGTTCACTCTGTATATTGATGGGGTTATAAAAGAGATACAAGGTAGGGCAGTTGATGTTGGAGTGGCCCTAATGAGAGAGGGCAGTGTGTGGAAACTCTCTGTACTGTTGTTTGCAGATGATACCGTGTTGTTAAGTGAAGAGGAAGGGGAGCTGCAATGCTAGATGAATGAGTCTGGGAGAGTGTGTAAGAAACAGAATCTAATGGTGAATGTATGGAAAAGTAAAGTTATGGTCTTCGAGAGAAATGAAGTCATTGAATGTACAGTGAGGCTGGATGATGAGGAAATGGAAAATGTTAGTGCATTTAAGTATTTGGGTAGTGTGGTGAGTAAAGATGGAAGTTTAAAGGATGAAGTGCATGAAAGGGTACAACAAGGAAGAAAGGTTGCTGGTTCTCTGAAAGCAGTGATAAGAAACGAGGAAATGAGCTTGGCAGTGAAAGAGTTAGGGCATTAACAGTACTGTGATACCAACTCTAACGTATGGAAGTAACGCTTGGATCTTGTTGGAGGGACACAAGTCAAGAGTGAAAGCAGTGAAAATGAGTTATTTGAGGGGAGCATGTGGAGTCACATGAAGAGACAGACTGACAAATGAGGAAGTGAAGGAGCGTTGTGTTGTGGATGTGGATGTGGTAGGAAGCGTTAGGAGAAACACATTGAAGTGGTTTGGCCATATGGAGAGGATGGAGGGCGAGAGACTAAGGAGGAGAGTGTATGTGGATGAGGTGGAGCGGTGGAGCGGGGGAGAGTTGGAGGGGGCCGAGGATGAGGTGGAGGGATGAAGTGGAGAGATATATGAGAGAGGGGATGTGTGAGCTGGAAGCAGGGCAGTGAAATGGTGGGGGATAGGGCGACATGGAGGCGATCTGTTTGTGGCTCCTTAGGGGATTTAGGTGTCTGGTAATAAACAGATTTATAGATAAAGACTGAAACATGGTATAAACACACTGGTATAAAGAATGGTACATGGTATAAACACAATGGTATAAAGAATGGTACATGGTATAAACACAATGGTATAAAGAATGGTACATGGTATAAACACAATGGTATAAAGAATGGTACATGGTATAAACACAATGGTATAAAGAATGGTACATGGTATAAACACAATGGTATAAACACAGAGTAGCCTATAAATCTATCTATATACCTAGGCTGCTTCCCCCAAGGAAAGGGAGGCCTATAAATACAATAGCATAAACACAACGGTACAAACACAATGGTTTAAACACAACGGCATAGCAATGCCATAATTCAGTCGTATAAACACAGTGGTATAAACAAAGGCATAAAGCAATGGTATAAACACAGCGATATAAATACAGTTGTATAAACACAATGGTATACACAAAGGCATAACACAGTGGTATAAACACAGCGGTATAAATACAGTGGTATTAACACAATGGTATAAACAAAGGCATAACGCAATGGTATAAACAAAAGCATAACGCAGTGGTATAAACACAGCAGTATAAATACAGTGGTATAAACACAATGGTATACACAAAGGCATAACACAATGGTATAAACAAAGGTATAACACAGTGGTATTATCACAGCGGTATAATTGCAATATATAATCACAATGGTATATTTATATACAGAGATATAAACACAGTGGTATAAACAATGGTATAAACATAATGGGGTAAACACAATGGTATAAACACAATGGTAGACGTGATGGTGGTAATGATGACAACAGTAGCTGTGGTATTCGTCGTAGTGTTCATGGTGCTGGTGATAAATATTCTTCAGTAACATCAAGCTCGTTTTTATACTTAGCCCCGTCATATCTTCCTCTAAAACCAACAATACTAGGATTCACAAATAAACTCAAGACCAGTTCCGTGTCATAAGCAAGATCAGTTTTGGCAGGAAAGTCAAGGAAAGGCGAGTACAAAATCCTGTCGTTGTTCTTGTTCTTCCTGCATAACAAATAATCTCGAAAGGGCCAATGGCTGTGTTCCCGTTGGCTTTCTTTCCTACTCTTCCTTTCCTCTATTCCCTTCCTCTGCCTTCACGATATTCCGATATTTATACAATCTCGCTGTTATCGGGGCAGAAAACTGTAACAATCACAGCTGTTGTAAGAGGGAGGTAAACGTTCGCAACAACAAAACGTTTCTAATGTTATTCTTACTACCCCACATGACTGTATTCAGGTCCAGAAGCTCCTCCCTGAATGAATGAATTAAATAACGACCTCCTTTCACTCATAACCTACTCCATAAGATTATCTGAATTGGTTCAACAAAAAATTGCGATAATGGTGCTATTATGACAAAACCACAATTTACTGAATAAAACAATAACAGTGACAGCTGTGACAAATTGCTGTTAAATATAATAATAATAATAATAATAATAATAATAATAATAATAACGACAACAACAACAACAACAACCATCATCATCATCATCATCATCATCATCATCTGGCCCTACTTTCCCACCCTAGGGCAGGGTGAGGAGTAGCAACGTCCAGACAGCCTAACTTTGCCCAACACAATGGGCCACGCTTTCATTCACCATTCAAGCCCCCGGAATCCTGGCTCTATCTGATACACCAAAAACATTCACCACGTTCTGTAGCTTCACACAAACGTATCTGATAGAGTCAATCCGGACGCTGTCACGTTAAAACGGGGTGCCGAATCCCTGATCATGCGCTTCTCCCCACAATATTCATCTAGCCAGCTCGATCTCTTGTCAGTTCCCTAGCCTCACCGATTTCCAAACCTCTCTTCCTCACACACTCATCCACCAAATCCCTCCACCTTCTCCTTGGCCTATCTCGCCTCTTCCCTCCTTCAAATTCGCTCAGATATACCATTGTCATCACTCTATTGTCATCCATTCTCTCCCCATGACCATACCATCTCAGTACACTCTCTTCGATTCTGGTGTCCACAGACTTCCTCACTCCACGTCTTTCAAGAATCACATTATTTCGTATCCTATCCACCCTCTGTACTCCACATACATTCCTTAGCAGTCCCATCTCCACTGTTGTTTCTCTTGACTTTTCATTTTCATGCCACACCATAGTCCTACACCCATATGTTAAAGTTCGCACTAACACTCCTTCATGTAAGTCTCGTGCAGCTGCAACACTCAAGCCTCTGTTTCTTTTCAGGGCCTTCATTGCACCAGTTACTTTACTTCCTTATGTCTCTCTACTTTCCATTTTCCTTTCTTTTGTATCACTGTACCCTGGAATTTGAACTCTCTCACCAATTCCGGCTCTCTCCATTCATTGTAATATCTCACTGGGAGTCACCTTCTCTCTCAATAACCATCACTTCACTCTTTTCTACATTTACTTTCAAGCCACGACGCTCACAGACATCAGCAAAACTCTGCACTAGTCTACCAAGTTCTTGCCCGGTATTGCAAGTAGTACTGCATCATCAGCATACAACAAATTTGAGATATTCGACCATCACCACTAATTACCAACGGCATTCCCCTCTTCATTACGCGTGTTTTTACTTCTCTCATCACCCCATCATTATATATATATATATATATATATATATATATATATATATATATATATATATATATATATATATATATATATATATATATATATATACTGAACAACCACGGGAACATCACACAACCTTGTCACACGCCCACACCCATCGTGAACCATTCACTTAGATCCCCATTTACCCTTACACATGCTTCACTACCATAATAAAAACGCTTGACGGCACCTAACAACTTACCATCTACACCGTACATGCGCAAAATCCTCCACAATCCTTCTCTGTCTACTTTGTCATACCGGTATGCTTTTTCCAGATCCATGAATACCATAAACACCTTATAGTCCTTATCACAAGCCTTCTTCACTATCTGTCTTACTGCAAACATTTGATACACACATCCCCTGCCACTTCTAAAGCCACCCTGTTCATCACTCACTAGGACTTCTGATATCTCTCTTACTTTATGATATTTCTTCCGTATACCTTCCCTACCACACTCAGTAAACTTATGCCACGATAATTCTTGCGCTCATTTCGATCATCTTTATTTTTTTACAGGTGTACAATCACAGCCTTTTTCCAATCTGCTGGCACAGTTTCACTCATCCAGGCCTTCTTACATATCTCCAACAAGCACTTCATTCCACTCTCTCCACTACACTTAATCATATCTGCATACACCTCATCAACCCCAGCTGCTTTCCCATTTTTCAGCCGCTTCACAGCGCTCTTCACCTGTGCGAGTCTCATTTTTCCTGGCACTGCATTCCTTCTCTGCACACCCCCAAACCAGTCATGTTTGCAGCGGCTCTGCTCTCTCTATTCCCATTCATCAGGTTGTCATTTTTTTTTTCCATCTGGTCCTCACTTCATCCCCATGGATAAATAACCTACCTCCAACATCCTTCAGAGCGTCACGTTTCTTTCTGCTGTCACTTCCGCACCTCTTTCGAGAATAACTTCCTACTTTCAGAGTAGTTTGCATTCATTTTTCTTCCTAGATCATCGTTTTTCCTTCTGTTTCCTCTTCCCTAGTCTCTTAATAATAATAATAATAATAATAATAACAACAACAACAATAATAATAATAATAATAATATCACATAGCTTTTAATATGTTTTCCCAATGTACTCAGTGGTCGCCCACCTCTTTCTCATACCCAACACACACACACACACACACACACACACACACACACACACACACACACACACACAAAATTCATGGCTTGATACAGCAAGTCTTGATAAAGGTTACTCTCTCTCTCTCTCTCTCTCTGTAAGGTGAATGACCTGACATCCAACATCCAAGCATAAGTCCACTGCATTGGATGACTGGCAACAAAAGACTTACTCCAACCTGACACACTCCCACCCCCATCCTACCCCCACCCCAACCCCCTCTCCTCCTCACTTTTTACACTCAATAACCTTCAGCCTCGCTTCCTGGTTAATCCAACTAGATGTTTCTCGCCTTCAACTTGCTACGCGCTTACTCTCTCTCTCTCGCACACACACACACACACACACACACACACAAACCTATACAGCCAAACCCCCTCCCTCTCACATACTCACCAATCGAATACAATCCTTTTTACCCTCCACATGACAAAGTCAGAGGAGGGTGTTGTTATCAGTGGGATCAATAGATGTCCGTCCATAGAGCTGGGCCGCTGGCAGGGCGAAGAGCTTTCGTTTCCGAGCCAGAACTCAGAGTATTCACGATAGAGTCATGAAATTTCACAGCGTTATGTGTCTTATAGTGAACTGGGAGAATCCTGAGTGTATTTTTTTTTTTTTTTTTTGAAAATAAGGGAAAAGTAAAAACAAAATTTTTTCCATATATTTCAATGTGACCATTGCAAGGAATCTGGAGGGCCCAGGTTATATGTTCTCAAGATTTTCTCCTTATACCCACCTTAAAAATAAATACTGGGGAGGGGTGTGACCTTAGGGTTAAGGGACTGAACAGGGAGGCTGCAATGGATCGTGCAGCGTGGAGAGCCGCCATTAGGTGACCAAGGCCGACACATCAAAGCGTGTTGGAGCCTTTAAAAACGAAAACGAAAACGGGGGGGGGGGTTATCCGCTTGGTTAGGTGTGCAGGGAGGTGGGGGTACGTGCTTGGTCAGATGGAGGGTTACAACGGCGCAGCGATGCCTATGTTTTTTTTAATACTGACAGAGCAATCACGATATCACATTCAATCCTTCCGCCAGTATTTTAATTTCTTGAACCTCCAAAATAAATTTTGTATGCAATTTTTAAATATAATTTTTCTTCCACCCCACTCCACCCCCCTCCCCATAAAAAGATTATTATACAAGGACACAAATATTCGGTCACTGAAGCAGCTGAGAGAGAGAGAGAGAGAGAGAGAGAGAAGATAAAAGAGACAGAGAAGGATAAACGATGAATAATATTGTGCGAAGGAGTAGGAAAAACATGACAGAAAAAAGAAAGACGAAAAGGGAAAGGACTGATATACGAAGAGACAAAGTGAGAAGCAGAAATAATAATAATGGAAGGAAAGAAAGCTGAAATGGACGAACAAGAAAGGAACAATAGGTGGACAGAGAGGAACAAGAGGCAGGGAGAAAGAAAAGAAAGAGATAAGGTGAAGGAAAATTAATAGGGGAAGAAATAGGAGGTATGAGGAGAAAGAAAAAAAGGGAGATAAATATATTGGAATGAGAGAGAGAGAGAGAGAGAGAGAGAGAGAGAGAGAGAGAGAGAGAGAGAGAGAGATGAGGAGGCAAGAATATGATGTTAAAATGTAAAGAATGACAAGGCAGGAATATTGGACATAGATGAAAAATAAGGGCGTGGCGGAGATCACAAGAAAACTGATTAATAATAGATGAATATTAAATACCATGGAAATATAGGAAACTGATACTAACAATAAAAAGATGGGAAAGAGGAAAACAAAAGTAGGAAAAAGTCAGAGGACAGTTATCGCACCCCGGTGACCCTAGTTTTGCCTGGCTGGAGGAGCAGGTGCAGGCATGTGGGAGACTGGCCAGGTGTGGAGCAGGTGATGAGTCCATTTAGTCTAAGGAGTCCACGATATCTGCATGCTTCCTAACACACTTTTCTTTTTTGCTTTCTGTGTGTGTGTGTGTGTGTGTGTGTGTGTGTGTGTGTGTGTGTGTGTGTGTGTGTGTGTGTGTGTGTGTGTGTGTGTGTGCGCGCGCGCTCTGTGAGGCGAAGAGATGCTGCTTGTATGATTGTTTTGTGCATGACACCTATATCTGTCCGTCTAAAACATCTACACAGGAATATACTGTAAATGAATAATGTAAGTCAGATCAAAGTTTCACTAAATTCCACCACACACCATTGTGAAAGTAACAGGAGGTAAGGGAATATTGCAGAGGAAAAGAGTGAGGTGGGGACAGGAGGGAGGAGGTAGAAGACAGGAGGGAGGAGGCAGTGAAAAAAGAGGAGTAAAGATGTAAGGAGGAGTGTGGGAAGGAATGGTTAGGCTGGGGAGGGAGAGAGTAGTGTGGGAGGGAAGGGTGAGGGTGAGGAGGGTGAGTGCTAGCGAAAGACGGAGGAAGAGGAGTGTGATGGAAAAGAGGGGAGGGAGTGAGGGTGTGCATAAAGGGGAAGGGAAAGAGGGGGAAAGGAAGTGAGGGAGGATGTGTCAGGCTGGTGTGGAAAGGTTTGTGAATAGGGCATGGAGGGGATAGGAAACACTGTGGAAGGGAAGGGTTTTGGTACGGAGGGAGTTGAAAGCAGAGGATGGGAGGGCTGAGTGTAGGGGGGTGGTAAGGAACTCCGTGGAAGGGAAGGGCGAAAGTAGGGACGGGTTAGGGAATACTATGGAAGGGAGGGATTCAGGTAGGGAGGAGGAGCGGTTAAGTATGGGAGGGAAAGGTGAGGGTAGGAAGGGGGTAGAGAACGCTGTAGAAGGGAAGGGTGAGGGTAGGAAAGGAGGGGGTAGGGACGATGAAGGTAGGAAGGATGAAGGGATAGTTAGGGAGGGAAGGGTGAAGGTATGTTAGTGGGTAGTATAAGCAGGCTCCCCAGGGCTTTACTTATAACTTCAGATTTTTTTTTTCACTATTCCTCATCCTCTCTTGTTCTCTGCTACGCGGTGCCTTTGTCTTGCATCAACCACGCACACATAAAATATGCAAACTCAAACAGCAAAAATTACATGTCCTCTCTCTCTCTCTCTCTCTCACACACACAGTCATATACACGAGCGTCCCCGTGTCACCACAGTTTTCCTATGTATTTTGAAGAAAAAATATTGTATATACACGTATATATATATATATATATATATATATATATATATATATATATATATATATATATATATCTTTATCTATCTATCTATCTATCTATACCTATCTATCTATCTATCTATGTATCTTTCTATATCTGTCTATCTATCTATCTATCTATCTACATTGATAGATATAATTTATTTTTTTTACTTGTCCGACTCTGGGCAAAGGCTTCAGGGCCTATTTCTCGGGGGCAGTGACCTATCCTAAAGCCCAGTAGTCCTCCTACACCTCCACATGTCACCACCTCGGCGCTAACACCCATCATGGTAGGGCTGTCTTATACAGGACTGGTGTATTGGTATTAGCGGGGGTATTTTTACGACACGTAGGCGGGTCATCTGGTAGATCAGGAAAGTCTGCTTTTTAAGAAATTCAAATCCTTAAACTGTTCCATGCCCCAGCTGGGATTCGATCCTGGGTCCATTAGGACTACAGGCCTCCTCTCTACCGATTATATCTATCTATCTATCTGTTTATCTATCTATCTATTGATCTATCTACCTATCTATCTATCTATCCATCTATCTATATACCTAGGCTGCTTCCCCCCAGGAAAGGGAGGTAGCCGAGACAGGACGACACACTCCCAATTTCCTCATCCATTCAAACACACTCATTCGCATCTTACCCCCAAAGGGGAAAAAGGACAAATCCACACCGCATCACACCGCACGAGGGTCAACTGCACAGTGCAATCAGTGACATTTGCAGCAGGGCCTGACAGCAGAGCTGGTTTACCCCTGCCACATCATAATAGACCCATCCCCTTATCCACACCTGACCTGATCAGCTGATCAGACCAAATGCGGGAGAATATCCCCTCAGAGCTGCATCATCATTTATTCATTCACAATTTCTCTCCACATATTTCTGTCATGCACAGCCACTCTTCCTTGCTCAACAGACATCCCTCTTGCATCCAACGCTCTCTTCACATTGTCCATCCACCCTATTCGTGGTCTCCCTCTCAGCCTTACACCTCTCACATCAGAATTAGTTATCTTTTTCACCAATCGCTCATTATCCATTCTCTCCATATGCCCAAACCATTGCAACATCTCTGCTCAACTCGATCAGCTATCTCCCGAACAACTCCAGTTCTCCATCGCACTTCTTCCATACGCGTCACTCCACACATACTCCTCAGACACCTCATCTCCATTACATTCAAACTTTTCCTCTGTCTATCTATCTATCTATTGCCAGACGCCTCAATCCCGTTTGGGGTGGCCACAAACAAATCGCCTCCAAGTCGCCCTGTCCCCTGCCATTTCACTGCCCTGCTCCCAACTCACACCCCCCTCTCTCATATACCTCTCCACCCCATCCCTCCATCTTATCCCTCTATTCCTCTGTGCTACACCCATATTCCATGTTTCAGCCTTATATAATGCAGTCGGTACCACAATACCCTCATACAGCATTCTCTTTACATCCATTCTAAGCGAACGACATCTAAACACTTTTTTCATTCCTCCTAGCACCTTTTCTACTTCATTCATTCTAAACTTCACTTCTGCATCCATTCTTCCATCCAGAGCAACATGTGACCCTAGATATTTAAAACACTCTACCTCCTCAAGCAACTCACCATTCAAAACCATATTCATCCTCCTACCATCTACTGACCTCGTACACTTCATCACTTTACACTAATTCTCATTTACTTTCAATTTCCTCCTTTCACACACCCTTCCAAACTCCTCTACCAACTGTCTCAATCTCTCTTCTGAATCAGCCACCAGTGCAGTATCATCTGCAAACAGCAGCTGCTTCAGATTCCGCTCTCTACCATCAACATTTACCACACTCAGACCTCCACCTAAAACTCTTGCATTCACCTCCTTTACAATACCATCCATATAAATATTAAACAACCAAGGCGACATCACACGTCCCTGTAACAGCCCCACTCTCACAGGAAAAGCGAGGAAAATATATACTCACGCACAGTGTATTATTAAGGTGCTAGTATTTGATTTCACCCCCTTTTTTTCATGTTTATCATCTGGAAAATATCGCCAAAGGCGATGATGTAGGTTTTATGGCGATGAATACACTTGTGAATGGTGAAAATTAGCCGAGAAGATAATTTTTGGGGTGTGCCTGGTGCCCTCGTCCTCAGGTTTTCACGGTCCTCACGATTTAATGATACACAACCCCCTAGGCCACTGGCATCAACAGCTAATTTAAAGGGTTTATCAAAATTGGGAGCTTGAAGCACTGGGTGACTTGACAGGATGGCTTTGACTTTAGAATAGGCTTCCTCATATTTTGGCTTCCACTCATACTTGACTCCTTTTCTTAACAAATCTGTGAGGGGAGCTACAAGATCAGAGAAGATCAGGACAAAAAGTCTGTAGTACCCTACCATACCCAAGAATCGTTGCAACTCTCTCTTATTTTGGAGTTGGGGGGAATTGACTATAGCCTGAACTTTAACATCAGGTGGACTCACTTGGCCTAAACCAACCACATGACCTAGGTACTGCACTCGAGCCCTCACAAATTCACATTTAGCTAAATTAAGCACTAAATTAGCAGAGGACAGTCTCTGAAGCAAGGCATCTAGTTGGCTCAAGTGTTGTTCCCAGTTATTACTAAAAATAACATCAATATAAGTAACACAACTATCCAAGTCCTTGGTGAGATCATTCATCAGCCTTTGGAAGGTGGCACGAGCATTCTTCATATCATAGGGCATGACCTTACATTTATAAGTCCTGCCACCAGCCACAAAACAGGAAATTTCTTGGGTCCTTTCTGTGAGTGGGACTTGCCAATATCGCTTCATTAAATCTAATTTAGTGATAAACTATCGCGTCCACACAATCTACTCTAGGAAGTGGATAAGTATCAGTCTTGGTAAGGGAGCTGTTACGATAATCAATACAAAAGCGATGTGACCCATCGGGTTTTGGAACCACTATGACCGGGGAGCACCACTCACTTTGACAGGACTCGATTAACCCCTGCTGCAACATCCTCTCTATCAGTCAGTGTACTCCAAGCTTCTTGGTTTTCTCTCCAACTGGTCATCTGGTCCAAAGCCAAAGGGCAGCCCTCGTCCTCCGCCAACTCAACAGCCGACACCACACATGCAGCACTAGGGGGGTCCGCAAATTCGACAGCTGACACCATGCATGCAGCACTAGGGGGGTCCACGTCTGGCCTGTGGTACTCCTTCAACATATTTATATGGCACAATCTTCGTTCCTTCCTCCGGTCTGGGGTTAAAATGACATAATTTACTTCACCTACCCTCTTTTCCACTAGATAAGGGCCTGCAAAACTTGCCTGCAGAGGCTGACCATGAATGGGAAGCAAGACAAGAACTTGATTGCCTGGGTGAAACACTCTGTGCCTAACTTTCTTAGAGTGGTCATACCACCTCTTCATCTTCTCCTGAGAGGACTCCAAGTGTGCCCTGGCTACTTCCATACTATAGGCCAGTCTTTCTTTAAATTTTGACACATAGTCTAACAAGTTAATTTGGTCATCATCCTTGACCAATTGTTCTTTGAGGAGTTTAAGGGGACCTCTTACTTCATGGCCAAAGATTAACTGAAATGGGGAGTAGCCCAAGGACTCGCTCAGTGCCTCTCTGGTTGCAAAAAGTAGGAAAGGTAAACACTTGTCCCATTCCTTTTCATCAACACATAGTTTTCTGAGCATACTTTTTAAAGTTTGGTGATACCTCTCTAATGCACCTTGACTCTGAGGATGATATGCTGAGGAAGTGATCTGTGAGATTCCTACCTCCTTCAGGGTTTGTCTGAACAGTTTGGAATTAAAATTACTGCCTTGATCCGACTGCACCTCCTCAGGGAGACAAAAATGGGTAAAGAAGGTTAGCATCTCATTTACAACCAATTTAGCTGAAATATTTCTCAAGGGAATGGCTTCAGGATATCTAGTGGCCATGTCTAACATTGTGAGGATGTACTGGTGGCCTGAAGAGGTCTTAGGCAAAGGGCCAACAATGTCCACAAGGACTCTAGTGAATGGGGCCTCAAACACAGGTAGAGGAATCAAAGGAGCGCAGGGATGGGCTTATTGCTCTTACCGACTAGCTGACAGGCGTGACATGACCTACAGAACCGAGAGACATCTCGACGGATTCCAGGCCAGTAAAAATGCTGCCAGATGTGAGAGAAAATCTTCCTCACCTCTAAGTGACCTGCTAAAGAAGAGTCATGAGCAATGGACATAATTTTTTTCCTATAGGGTCTTGGAACCACCACCTGATATACAGTCTCCCACTCGTTATCATGAGCAACACTAGGAGGTCTCCATCTTCTCATTAACACGTTATTTGGCCTTAAATAATAACACTCTGTCAGTTCAGACTCACATTCATCTTCCCTAACTGCTGAGTCAATTAAAGTGGCAATCTCTGGATCAGATCTTTGTATGTCAGCTAACTTAGCACTTGCATCAGTCTGGGGAGCATCATCAACCTCTGAGTCATTTAACTGGGCAAAAAAGGTATCGCCAAACCCAATATCATCATCGGCATTGCCAGTACCATTACTGTCAACATTCTCATGGCTGGCTTTTGCCGTCATAGCTCTAGTTACAGCACATGCGGGAAACAATTTAGGACATGTATCTTCCAACTCTTTAGTCCTATCCTCACTCAGGGGAGTTTTTGACAAGCAGGGAACAGCACTCACCTGTCCTCCTGCCAGGTCATTACCCAAAAGGAAAGTGAATTCTCGTACAAGAATCTGGTCAACAACACCCACACGCACTGAACCAGTAGCTAACTCTGACTGGAGCTTCACCTCAACTAGGGGAACAGATATAAACTCAGCTATACCCTGTAGCAAGACACATTCATTAGGGTCAGCTACATTAACAATCCCCTTCAACATTAATGACTGTGAGGCTCCTGTGTCTCTAAGTATAGTGACTTCCTTACCACCTTTTCCATCAATTGAAACTAACCCCTAAGAAATAAAGTTAGCAAATAAATGACCTGGGAAGGAGTCACTTTGAGTACTGCTTGTGGGGGGGACACTCTGATGAAGTCTTATTACCACTCTCACCTGAACCTGACGGCTGCACTGCCCCAGGCTTACTAGTGTCTAACACTGGCTCTACAGGAGTCTGTCTATCCACCACTGACAGTTCCACTCTTGCCTTATCAACAGTATGCACCTGCTGGGGTTGTGTCTGACTACCGCTAACAATATCTGTGGGTGGCTGCTCTCTATAGGTGTCAAAAGATCCCCAAGAGTTTACCAAAGAAACAGGTTTTACCTGTTCCCTCGTTTTTTCCTGCACCAATCCTCCAAGTGCCCCGTTTTCTGGCAATACTGGCAAAACCTGACACTTTTTCTTGACCCTCTGACAACACTGTCCTCACTTACTTTCGTAGAACTAACATGCTCTGGGGTTGCAGTGTTCCCAATAATGTCACTTGACATTAACTTGCCTTTACCAGAAGAATGGGTCACAAAAACTGGTTGGTTCACTCTCCTACCCTTAACAAATAACTGAGGCTTACGTTCATGCTTATGAATTATACTATAGTTATCTGCTACAACAGCAGCCTCAGTTAGGGTATCTAAATCTTTTTCCACTAGGTATGTAGCCACATCCCTATCTATCTTACCAGTGAAGTTCTCCAAGATCATTAATTCTTTAAGTTTACAGAAATCATCAACTTTCTTAGAATGCAACCAATGATCAAATAAGTCTGTGAGTACTCTAGCATATTCCACATGAGTCTGATCTCTCTGTTTAAAGGTGGATCTAAATTTAAGCCTATATGCCTCTGGCACGAGTTCATATGCTTTGAGAATGGCATCTTTTAAACAATCATAGTTAGGACTTTGATCAACAGATAGAGAAATATAAGCCTTTTGAGCCTTTCCTTTCAAAACACTCTGCAGCAGTACTGTCCAAGAGTCTTTTGGCCACGAGAGACGACCTGCCACCTTTTCAAACATATGGAAATACTTGGTGACATATTGCTCATTAAAGGGAGGTACCAGATTAATGTTCCTAGCAACATCAAAAGATTCCTTGGCAGATGAACTATTAGCTCTAGGTAAACTAGGGTGCTTCAGTTTGTATTCGTGATCCATTTCTTTTTGTCTCATTTGAGCCTGTAATTCTATTTCCTTTTGTCTCATTTGAGCCTGTAATTCTATTTCCTTCATTCTGGTATTCCATTCTTGTTCTCTCATTTTTGCTTGCACCTCTAGTTCCCTCAACTTAATTCTGGCTAACTCAAGTTGCACTTTGTCACCAGTATCATGAGCAGAAAAAACACTAGGGCCAAGTATCTCCGATGCCAAAGGCTCAGGGTCAACACCTTGTGCAGTATCAAATGGCTCAGAACTAGCTATAGAGGACTCACTTTGCTCAAACATGGTGTCCAATATTAAATCAAGTAACTTAGTCTTAGTGACTGAGGCAGGAAATCTCAACTGTAAAGCCTGGGCAAGCAATATGAGCTCGTGTTTTGCGGGTGTTTTCACTCTGGTTGGGGAAGGCTTAGAATCCAAAAATGCTTTCATATCACTATCACTCATTAGGGCCATGATTACTGATTACAGTTAAGTAGGTAAGAGTAAGCACTGTGTATGTGGCCAAGGTTTCCAATATTATGTCACAGAGCTATCATGGCGAGATCGCCAAATTGTTATGGGGGTGTATATTACAGTGCACTCTCAACCCTTAACCCTCTCACGCACGGAAAGTTTCAGTAAGTTTTCCGGCACACGATTTTTTCTGCGAAGCCGCCAGGCCCGGCCGCCTAAGCGTGGCAAATAACACGTATTCTCTCCTTATTTTCGCCACCCAAACATCAATATACTGCCATGAAACCAATGTCATCTTATTCGTCGATGTTTGTTCTAAATAGTAAGCAACACAAAAAAAACAGAAAAACACGAATAAAACAACATTAGGCGGCCGTAAATAAACATTTCGCTACATCACGTTCACTTCCCAAAATCACCATTCGAATGTTTTCTATCATACAGGAAAATGTTATTAGAAGTTTTGATAGAGAATTTCATCAGCTTTCTAAAGAGACAAGTCCGGTGTTGATATGATTTGCAGTTTTCGAGAAAATAGCCAAAAACTGAAAGCCATTTTTGAAAAAAATCAAGCTCTAAAACTGATTTTTCCTCGCACATGTTAATATGTTTTTATTGCATAATATTATGCAGAATTTCATCAGCTTTCTAATGACCTAATACTGGTTTCGAAACGCCATAGTTCTCGAGTAAATCGCCAAAAACGACTGGAAACTCACGTCCGTACTTCACTTTCGTGATGTGCGCACAGCATACGCAATATTCCCGCCTATGTAACAACGAATTCTTATCATAGATATTACATTGTTATGTTTTGTACATACGTAGAATTTACTGCTCTTTATCATGGTTCTTATAGGAAATCGATACGTGCAATAGTTTTCGAGCAATTGGCCGACAAAGTGAGATTACTCCTCCGAGCGCTTTCGACTTTACCAAAACAGTCTGTTGCCCCAACTTTTCCATCAGAAAATGCTCCCAGAGGCTTATATTCTGCAAATGAACATACGTAGAATTTACTGCTCTTTATCATGATTCTTACGGGGAATCAATACTTCAATAGTTTTGGAGTAATTGGATGACAAACGTTGAATACTCTTTCTCACCCGCACACGAGATAAAAATCATTCTTTCCCTGCCTCACCCAGGGCTACATATTTTCGCTCGTTACGTTTTATTATTTTCTTTTTTTACTCAAAGTATACATGTAAAATATCATGAGGTTTTTGATAGTGCTGTCAGAAACTCGACATGACCACTAGTCTTTTTGCTAGGATATGATACTGAAGCTGAACTTTCTTCCATCTCATATGTGTGTATGTAAAAAAACATTACTT
>NC_136970.1:11617137-11654637 GCF_032717465.1 Coenobita brevimanus | reverse complement strand
TAAATTTAGAACGATGTGGAGGGACAGCATGGGGAGTACAAAAGAGGCCTTCATGAGTAGACTGTAATGATGTAGTTGATATAAAGCTAGTGGTATGGGTGGTTGGGATTATCTGACTGGTAGCTTAAGGGTAAGAACGAAGTGGAGGGACGGCATGGAGGAGTACGGGAGGGAGAGTGGTGTGTTATGGGTGGTCTGAAGAATATCAACGATATTTTAAGAACTAGGTGGAGGGACACGATGGGAGAGTACATGAAGGGTCGTTACAGAGTAGGCTTGGAATAGAAATACCTGGTGATTATTTTGTCTCATCCATCCCTCACACGACACAATATCAGGAAGTAGACGGATGGATGACACTCTGATATGTAGCCAATCCAGTCAGACCTAAATAAAAGCTGCAGCAACAGGTCCCTACAGGAGGCGAACTTGGACCTAAATTGCTGGGTTCAGGAAAAATTATCATGGGCCCTGTCCAGGTGTCTCATATATTGTGGTACCTATGACACCATGGGAAATATCTCCTCCACTTCAGCTTTAGACAACTGGGCAGCTCATCAGTGGACTGAAATGGAAAAACGAAAAAATGGGCGTCTCGGTTAGTTTCCAGGTGCCCACACCCCAGGCAGACACATTCCAAGTTAAAATCAATGAATTTAATTAACATATCCTCAAGTGGGCTGGCTACAACAGGATCCACACAGTAATGCCTGGTCTCTTGTTCAGGTTCGGTACCGGAGTGGTGGATGAAACCTGCTACAGTGACCACAATGACAACGAGGTCTCTCCTCAAAGGAGCAGGAGTCGTGAGCCTATTATGCGTCAATGAAAAGCTGGTGCCTAATTTCAATGAGTGTCTTCCCTGGACTGATATAAAAAAGAACAGTGATAAAACTGCAGGAATAAATAACCACAGCGTCATCCACCCCCAACCTCCCCGAACACATCATCCTGCATGTGACAAAGGTGGGAGGCAGGTAGTAGGCCCACGAGGTAAGCTCAACAGCCACCCATCACTCCTCCGACCAACACCTCGACCACACCGACAAAGGTGGTCCGAGGCCTATCTACCCCACCACAACCGAACACGTGTCACCTCCTTGGGATGCAGTGAGTTGAGGAGAGCTGAGGCCTATCCATCCCCCAGCCACCACATCTATGTAAGCAGTGAGGCTGGGCTGCTCTCAGCTCCCTACACTACATTCCTTCACCACTGGCCCCGCCAGGTACATCTTGCCCTACCAAGAAAGCAATGGAGTGTAATAACTGTGGAGAATTTAACCATTGCCAAGTGATATGCAAGTTTGACCAAAACATTTTATTTCAAAGTTGCAACAACTATGGTTACAAGAGCCGTCTATGTGAACAATATAATAAATAGGGAAATGGCAAAGAAGATTTTGCTGATAGAAAACCAACAAAGAGGGAAATAATCTAATTTGTGCATACATTAACCCACAGTCCCTCATGTCATACCTGGAAAGCGTTAAGATGAAGGTACGTGAAAGAAATATAGACATCTTATTTGTAAATGAAACTTGGCTCCTACCCAACACTCCAGACGTGCCGGTAATTATACCAAATTACAAAATTTACAGACATGATTATGATCTGGGAGCAGGTGTATGTATCTATGTTAAAAATAACTTAAACCCGACATTGCTTGAAACTTAGAAAAACCACAAGGTATTGAAGATGTCTGGGTAAAAGTAAAAACTACAGTCAGTTATAATAGGCTGTATATATTGTTACGGAACAGAGAAAGATAATGTACACTTTAAGTGAGAATACTAAAAATCACTACTGTCCCGTAAAGTTCCAGGTTCAAAACAAAAGAGTTAGGTAAAATTACAAGTTAAAGTTTAATGCTCAAACTAACAACAAAACATTCAGGACTCATAAGGATAATGTAATGGCAAAAAACAGGTTAAATATATGGTTAACTGCAATAGCCTCTATTAACACGAAATTAGCAAGAGTAAATTTATCTAAGTCAGCCCTGATAAAATGAAAATACACTGGGTAATGCTCAGTTAATGCAAGATAAATTCTTACAGATACATAATATTGTCAAAAATGACTGACAAAAAGAACCTTTACATAAATCACAAAAAAACCTCACTAGGCCTAAGAATCAGTGCCGATCCTAGGACATCTGACGCCCTAGGCAAACTGGTGGTGTCGCCCCCCACCCATCTTGAATTTTTATGCACACAAGCTTGGAAGAGAAAAACATGACTATGGTGCATTTTTATTGCAATATTAATAAACATGTACGTAGTACATCTCATTTCCCCTCTGTATAGCAGACATGTGAATGATGTGACGTTTTATTAACATTCCTGTACACATCAGTTTGAAGCTAATTGTAATAAAACTGATGTACAATATCTATATACATAAAAGTATAAAAAAAAAAAATGTTTTTATTCTCATAATAAAACTTATTATTTATCATCAAGATCCATAACACTTTATCTATTTGCTGACATGAAAATGAAAAGCAACTGCACATGAACTAAAAATAAACCTTTGCAATGACAATTTATCTTTCTTAGAAATTACCTTTGCGAGCTTTTTGCTTTGCAAAATCTGTTATCAGTTACTTTACACATAGTCTTTGAGCAATGTCATGCTCAATTGAAAGAGTGGCTAGTCCAGAAAGTCTCTCTTGTGATATTGTGGATCTTAGGTATGTCTTTATTAATTTAAGTTTTGAGAAGCTTCGTTCTCCACTAGCAACGCTAACATGTAGAGTCATGAGTATCTGAAGAGCAACATAGGTATTTGGAAAACTGTCTACCTGTTTCTGTTCACAAATATCCTATAGTACTTTCAGAGGCCCACAGCTTTTTTCGAGTCTTCTTGCAATGACCTTCAATTCATTACATAAATCTTGAGCATCTATATCCTTAGAATCTTTTCCCTGCAAAGCAGACTCCATCTTCTGGCACGTATCCATTAGTTGTTGTGTTGACTTGTCCCTTAGAGAATGGATATCGTAAAGAAAGCCGAACACAGATTCAAGGTGTGAAATTTGTTCAAATCGTTCTGAAACTGAGTGAATTGCTGTGTCTATAACAGCAAAATAGAAGTTCACCTTGAAATTCTGCTTGGGGTCCTGGATAGGTTCATCTCTTGCTTCATATGAGAACTGCTGTTTTTTTCTTATGATGCGGACTGGCTCAGGTTCAAATTCGCTTGATAGTTCTAGATTATCAGCTAAATCACGAGCATCTACGAGCATCTCTTCAAAAGCTTTATCACTTCTGCAGTCAGTAAGGTACTTTTTAGAATGCTCCAGTTGTTTAATGGCTGAGTCCAATGTCGTATTTGTTAACTGCAGATGCTTGCTTGCTAAGTTAATTTCAAAAAGAATGTTGTACCACACAATCAATGAGGCAACAAATTTGAACTTAGAAATGCTATTTGCGAGAGATTCAGCTTCTGCACGTGTAGACGTACCACTTGATCCTATGAGGGTAGAGTCATTGGCTATGTCAGTTAATGCATCAAGAACTTTACCAAGCTCATACCTAAGGGGCTTCAGAGCATCAATTCTACTCTCCCATCTTGTTTCACTCAATTGTTTAACAACTAGTGAAGGTACAGGCGATGTAAGAACGTTCCAACGGCGAGTTGATGCAGAGAAGTAGACATAAATATGTTGCACGAGGTCAAAAAATTTAGTAGCATCCAAACAGCATCTTGCAGCATCATTAACAATCAAATTCAAACTATGTGCACTATATGGAACAAAATATGCCCTGGGATTAATGTTCAGTATTCTACGCTGTACTCCGTTTTCCTTGCCTCTCATGTTACTCCCATTATCATAACCTTGACCTCGTAAATTTTCAACTGACAGTGACAGTTCATCTAGTTTTTGCAAAATAGTTTCCGTCATGAAAGAACCAGTAGTTTCCTTTAATGGTATGAAACCCAAGAAATTTTCTTTTATTTTCACCAGTGAATCTTGCATCTCATTACCTTCCATATCTGGTTTGGCAATGTCCACATAACGAACTATCAGTGTCATCTGTTCCACATGACTTACGTCAGGTGTACAATCTAGAATAATCGAAAAATACTTTGCCTCACGAACAGCTTCCAAAATTTTTTTCTGAACAGCATTTGCCAAGAGCTGAATTAGTTCATTTTGAATATGTTTCCCAAGGTAATGGACGTGTGTCTCTTGATTTCTTACTTTGCGAAGATGTTCCTTCATAACAGGGTCATACTCACCTAGCCATTCCACAAATTTTAAAAAGTTACCATTATGAGGAGTGTATAATTTTTCATGACTTCCACGAAATGCGAGGTTTTGCTCACCAATAACTCTCACTAATGAAATCAGTCTATCTAGTACTTGACGCCAGTACTCTTCTTCTTGCTTCAGTGCTCTAATGTTTTGTTCATCAATAGATGTCCCAGTTTTCAATCGTTTTTCAAGTTCTTTCCACTGATGAAAATTCTCTAGATGGTCAATACTTTTCTCGTGAGAAGAGAGAATAGCTGCTATGTTTTTCCAATCATTTGAGCCATTTTGTGCTAGTGAAGAAACATTAATTTTACTTTTAAATACTTTGCAACAAAAACAAAACACCTTATTTTTGGAGACGGAATACTGCAGCCAGCTTCGTTGAAGTGTTTCACCATTGGGTAGTGTTCTTGTGTAGTGATGTGTAGAGAATTTCCTGCCTGTTTCGTCCTTGGGAAAATCATAAATTTGTATTTGATCCACGCCATGCTCAACCAACAAACATCGGACGTTTTCATCACATTTTGGCCAAGTAGCTGGGTCACCATAATTCAGGGTATTTGCCGTTTCTGTTTCGGTTACTTGAAAACTGACATCATCATAAATCTTGCTACTTAATTCTTTAACATCGCTTTCTGTATTTTCTGTATCTGCCTTTGGGGATGTGCTGTCAGAGGGTATTTTTATGTCATGTTGATCCGTTTGTTGCTGTGAACTGCCCTCACCCGTCAATAATCTTTCACCGTGGATAAAATTCACTGAGTCTTTTGATCTACTAGCACAAGAAAAGTCAGCAGTAGTCTGAATACGCTGTGGGGTATCTTCAACATGCTGATGATGCTGTGGGAATATTATTTCCTCTTCCTTCGAATGATGCTTAAGATACTTCAGGAAAGATCCCTCTAGCTTGGCTTGTTCTTCCTCTTTCTTCGCTTTTCTTTTACGACTCTCAGCCCCAGACGGTTTTCTTCTAGTAGCCATTTTACCTTGTTCATCACTGATTAGGCTGTGGAAGAGATGAGAATTAATTAAACAATAATTGTTTGCCTCGTATAACTGGTTTTATTCTGTAATTCTAAAAAAAAAGCCCACTTATTTACAATTCACTGTAATTGTAAATGTACACCTAAAACACTCCAATATTCATCTCCCTTTTGTAACATAAATCTTTAAATTTGGAGATAGCCTATTCCAAACATAAGTATTAATACAATTTGTGCAATTCCTCTTTAAATTTTTCGCGATACACCATAGGACTGCTCAGAATCAGAAATATATAATGCTTAAATCACAACTGGGAAAATATTAACTATGGTAGTGGCCTTAAACAGGTTGCACAAAACACAACACTGGCTCAGCCCGAACCCAATCCCCACACACCACGACAAACAATCACAACACAAAAGTTTCATCTTATGTCCTAGCAGTTGAAAATAAAATGTTAAAAACTCACCAATACAGTAGAGTCTGGGGTTGCAAACAAACACAAATGACGAAACACTAACTCCCGAGTCCCGTTACTCTTCACGCCTCTGCAGTGCTGGTGAATCTTGTCTAACCTTAGCAGACCACCATTTCGCATCATGGCCGGCCCGTAATACAGCAAACTCACGAAATCCACCTTCGAAAGAATGTACGAAAATAATAACTAGAATAGTAAAGTTTTGGAGCTTAAATATAGTGTAATTAACTATATATTACACATATTACTGCAAACCTATTTATTATAGCTTCGAAATTATTTTATGCCTTCTCTAAAGTGCTTTTAAGTCCAACCAAAAAATGTTCCAATAATTTCCTCTTCCTTAAATACTCTTCCAATAAATTCCTATTCTACTATTACAAGTTACTGGCTTCTACAAAAGATTTTAATCGTAGAGTTCACATTTATTAACAGTACCGCTTAAGCATACTGAATCACTGATCATCACACTGATCAGCAGAAATTTGCTAGAATATCTAAAAATCTGGCGCCCCAAATCAATGCCGCCCTAGGCGGTCGCCTAGTTTGCCAAGTGGTAGGACCGGCACTGCTAAGAATTAACCCTATGCTACACAGCACAAGAAAAAAATGCAACAACAGTTATACTCAAATTACACGGCTGCTAGATGGGTGGAGACTTTCTGAGCACTCACAATAATAATAACTGTACAGGGGAGGACAGAGATGTGAACAAAATGAGGAGCAGATCTAAGTGGCAATGATGCAGAGACTGAGCTCATTATATAGGGGCCAGCAGAGCTTGATACAACTTGTAAGAAGGACGCGCAAATGAAGCCATGGGGACAAAGAGTTGACAATCCCGCTCTGAACAACAGAAAGGACGACTTACTCTACTATAACGGTAGAAGGGGGGGACTGAGGCAGAACACGCTCGTGATCAAACAGGCAGCACACTGTACGTTAGAATTACACAAAGGATGATGAAATCATAGGCTATGTAACACCTCCCCACAAAGAAAAAGAAATTTACAAAGGAAATTTCTTATTACTCTAAAACAATCTGTCTAAAGTCTAGATAAGCAATCTGCAATAACATTTTCTTTCCCCTTGACATATTGTATGTCTAATGAATACTCCTGAAGAAGTAGACTCCATCTTGTCAATCTCTGATTTTTATCTTTAAACTTACTAAGGAATTTCAGTGGGTTATGATCGGTATAAATGACTATGGGGTCAAAACCAGAACACAAATATGTGAAAAATGCTGTAATCCCAAAATCAAGGCCAAAAGCTCTTTCTCAATTGTTGAGTAGTTCTTTTGAGGAGGAGTGAACTTCTTACTGTAATAAGATACAGGATGTTCAATACCCTGATCATCCCCTTGCAGCAAAACAGCCCCAGCTCCTGTATCACTTGCATCAACAGCCATCTTAAAAGGCTTAGCAAATTTTGGAGTAGCGAGCACTGGCTGACTTAATAGGACAGCTTTAAGTTTGCTGAAAGAGGATTCACAGTTATCGGTCCAGACAAATTTAACTCCCTTTTTCAGTAGGTCTGTAAGTGGTGATACAAGAATTGAACAGTTAAGAACAAATCTCCGGTAATAACCTACCATTTCCAAAAATCTTTGTAGCTCTTTCCTACTTTTAGGTCTGGGAAGATCACTTATAACCTGAACCTTAGCTCCTGGCGGTGCAACATGTCCATCACCAATTACATACCCAAGGTACTGAACTTTAGCTTGACCAAACTCACACTTTGATAAATTAGCTACAAGATTAGCCTGAACTAAACGCTCAAGAAATTTACTGACATGGCATAGGTGATCTTTCCAGTTGTCACTAAAGATTAATACATCATCAATATAAACAACACACCCTGCCAAACCCTCTGTTACAACATTCATGAGCTTCTGAAATGTGGCTGGTGCATTCTTTATACCATATGGCATTACCGAACATGCAAAAGTCTTTCCTAGTGTTACAAAACATGAGATCTCCCTAGCACGTTCAGAAATAGGTACTTGCCAGTATCCCTTTAACAAATCAAACTTACTTATGTACCTAGCCTTTCCGATCTTGTCTATGCAATCTTCCACACGAGGGAGAGGGTAAGTGTCTGTTTTGGTTATCTGATTAACACGTCTGTAGTCGATGCAAAGCCGCTGTGACCCACCCGGCTTAGGGACCAGAGTGACAGGAGAACTCAACTCGCTCTGACAGGGCTCAATCATCTTGTGGTCCAACAGGTAGCCAAGCTCCTTCTGGATGAAAGGAACTTTCACTGGGTTCACACGGTAAGGAGGCAGTTTAATTGGCTTTGCGTCTCCAACATCGACATCATGCATCAACACAGTAGTTCTTCCTGGAGTGGCACGGAACACTTGCGGGTACTCCTGCAGTAATGCCGAAAACTCTTGCCTTTCCTCGGGAGGTAGATGAGAAAGCTTAGTCTGGAGATCATTCATGATATCAGGATTCTTCCCCAAACTATCATTCAGGCTCATACTGCATGGGAGAGCTTCACTTGCAGACTCGGGTGGAACAGCTACAGTCCAGACTGGATTATTTTCGTCCCGCCTGTGATATAACTTTAGCATGTTGATGTGACAAAGTTGCTTGCTCTTTCTACGATCTGGTGTGGCGATGACATAGTTGACATCACTGAGTTTCTTCTCCACGAAATAAGGACCACTAAACTTGGCTTGAAGAGGTTGCCCATGAACCGGTAGCAGAACCAAAACCTGATCTCCTGGCTGAAAGTGGCGTAACCTGGACTTCTTATCATACCAAGTCTTCATCTTCTCCTGAGCAGCTCCTAAATTCTCTCTCGCCAGCTGTAAAGCAGTGGACAGCCGTTCTTTGAACTTCATCACATACTCCAGCAGGTTGACGTCATCTTCCTCTGACAGCCAGCATTCCTTGAGAAGCTTAAGGGGTCCTCTTACTTCATGGCCAAACAGTAGTTCAAAAGGTGAGAAGCCCAGTGATTCATTTGGAGATTCTCTTGCGGCAAACACAACAAATGGAAGACCTTTATCCCAGTCTTTCTGATGTTCCAAACAGTATTTCTTGAGCATCAATTTGAGTGTTTGATGATATCTCTCCAACGCTCCTTGGGTCTGGGGATGGTAAGCTGAAGACGTGATCTGGGTGATGCCCAACTCTTTCAGAGACTCCTTGAAAACATTCGACTTGAAATTACTTCCCCAGTCTGACTGTACCTCCTTGGGCAGACCAAACTTTGTGAAGAACCCTAGCATTTCCTTAACCACATTCTTTGCTGAGATATTTCTAAGTGGAATGGCTTCAGGATAACGAGTAGCCATATCAATCAGGGTCAACACATAAGAAAATCCTGAAGAAGTCTTAGGAAGACGGCCCACAATATCCACCAACACACGGGTGAAAGGCGCCTCAAAAGGAGGAATGGGAACTAGAGGTGCAACCTTTTCGGTCTGATTACACTTTCCCACAACTTGACAGGTGTGACAAGACTTACAATACCAGGAAACATCCCTGAAGATACCTGGCCAGTAGACGTGTTTCAAAATGAGTGCCACAGTCTTCCTCACTCCAAGGTGTCCTGCCAAACTGGAATCATGAGCCACTCTAATGATATCCTGCCTACAAACACGAGGGATGACAACTTGATGTACAACCTCCCATTCACAGTCGGCTGATGCTGTTGGGGGTCTCCACTTCCTCATAAGTACTCCTGACTTTATATAATAACAAGTAGAAGCACCGGCTGACTCTTCCTCACTGCAAGCAGAGTTAGCTAGACCTTTCAACTCAGGGTCAGCAACCTGCAACTCAACCAACTCTTGACGAGACAAATTATCAACACTACGGGGTACTGCCTCATCTGGTGAGTGGTCCAAATTAGCAAGAAAAGTGTCAGCTAGGATAACATCATCATCATCATCATTATCCTCTAAATCACCAGTAACTTTAGACTTAGCCCTAGTGACAGCACATGCAGGGAACACATCAGGGACATCACAATCCTGGGTCGCAGCCACTGGCTCACTAGACAACTGAGGAGCTGGACACACTTGACTTCCACCAATATCATTTCCAAGTAAGAAAGTTACACCTGACATTGGGAGTGTCTCAACCAACCCAACCATAACGGAACCATTAACAAAACCAGACTCTAAATTCACTCTGCACAGAGGGACAGAGAAGTAATTATTCCCTACACCTTGTAAGATTACAGTTTCATCAGAGGAATTAACATTAGAGCCTAGAACACTGGTCAGCATAAGGGATTGGCAAGCACCTGTATCACGATATATTTTAACTGATTTCCTGTCATTACTGTCCAGAGGACTGACAAAACCATCAGACAGGAAATTAGCACATGAACTCTTGAGAGTGTCACCCACGTTACTGCTCAAAAGAGGAGCTCCATCATGAGAATTTAAGTTACCCCTCAAAGCAGGTTCAGTTAACTCAGTTAAAGAATTCTGGGAACTCTCAAGAGTGGACACTAGACCAATTGACTGAATATTTAAAGACTCCTTTTTGTTCACATCACGCTGTCTCCTGAAACATCTCTCCGTAGTATGACCAAGCTTACTGCAATAAGTACATTTACTTTTCTGAAATCTAGAGGTGAAGCTGGTATTTACTTCCTGAGAAACATCATCTTTATTCTCCTTCCTGTTACCTGTACTCTGAGTAGAGGCAACGTACTTACTCCCTGCTTTCCTCTTTTCTTTAGAATATCTCTTGTGAGTGAGAACATATTCATCAGCTAAAACTGCAGCATCAGACAAATTATCTATTCTTTTCTCATCAAGATATAGGCTTACATCTTTATAAATACACCTTTTGAAGTCCTCCAGCAAAATCATCTGCTTAAATTTACCAAAATCAGAATCCACATTCTTAGAATTTAACCACTGCTCTAACAGATCTTCTTTGATTTTTGCATACTCAACATGGGATTGCTTATCTTGCTTATAAGTTGTCCTAAATTTTACTCTATAAGCTTCAGGAACAAGCTCATAGGCCTTAAGAATCAAGCTCTTAACTACATCATAATTATCAGATTGATCCTGAGGCAAAGATGCATAAGTTACTTGAGCTTTAGCGGTGAGAACAGTTTGAAGGAGTACTGGCCAATACCTTTTGGGCCAATTAATACCTGTAGCTACCCTCTCAAACAACTGAAAATACTTCGTTAAATCAGATTCATTAAAAGGAGGGACAAGTGTAACATTTTTAGCCACATCAATATCATCAGAGCTAGATGATCCAGTTCCACCTTGTTTCATGCGATACTCATGGTCTGCCTGAATCCTGGCAAGTTCAACTTGTGCGTGTATCTGTGCCTCCTGAATACGAGCCTCCGCCTCCTTAGCACGAGACTCCTGCAGGGCTAGCTGTAACTTAGCTAATTCAATCTGCGTTTGCTCATTTGGAGGAGTTACATTAAACAAGCTTTCATTAATCATGTCAACAATTTGATCTTTAGAATGATGAGAGCGAACAGCAATTCCCAATTGTTGTGCAACAAGCTTAAGTTCATTCTTTGTTCTGTTTTCTACATCCAACACTGTTTGCACATTTGACAAAAAATCTTTGGCTTCATCAAGTGTAGAAATAGTAGACATCATGAATAAATCACAGTCACAAAATATCAAACAATATCCTTATGATAATATCCTGAATATCCTGATAAGAGGTCGCCAAATTTATGTTACGGAACAGAGAAAGATAATGTACACTTTAAGTGAGAATACTAAAAATCACTACTGTCCCGTAAAGTTCCAGGTTCAAAACAAAAGAGTTAGGTAAAATTACAAGTTAAAGTTTAATGCTCAAACTAACAACAAAACATTCAGGACTCATAAGGATAATGTAATGGCAAAAAACAGGTTAAATATATGGTTAACTGTTATAGCCTCTATTAACACGAAATTAACAAGAGTAAATTTATCTAAGTCAGCCCTGATAAAATGAAAATACACTGGGTAATGCTCAGTTAATGCAAGATAAATTATTACAGATACAAAATATTATCAAAAATGACTGACAAAAAGATACCTTTACATAAATCACAAAAAAAACTCACTAGGCCTAAGAATTAACCCTATGCTACACAGCACAAGAAAAAAATGCAACAACAGTTATACTCAAATTACACAGCTGCTAGATGGTTGGAGACTTTCTGAGCACTCACAATAATAATAACTGTACAGGGGAGGACAGAGATGTGAACAAAATGAGAAGCAGATCTAAGTGGCAATGATGCAGAGACTGAGCTCATTATATAAGGGCCAGCAGAGCTTGATACAACTTGTAAGAAGGACGCCCAAATGAAGCCATGGGGACAAAGAGTTGACAATCCCGCTCTGAACAACAGAAAGGACGACTTACTCTACTATAACGGTAGAAGGGGGGGATTGAGGCAGAACACGCTCGTGATCAAACAGGCAGCACACTGTACGTTAGAATTACACAAAGGATGATGAAATCATAGGCTATGTAACAATATAGACACCTCGAAGCTTCTTGTAGAACTTTTGACTATATCGTCGACCTCTTGAGATACATTTCCTTACAGAAACAATCCTTTTTTTAAACTAGGTGACCTCCTTTCTGAAAACAGTAAACTAGCTTTAATAGAAATAATAAACTATTACAACTCATAAACAAGCCCTCACGAAAAATTCCAACTCCATCTACGCTTCTTGATGTCATCATCACCAATAACCCTCAGTTAATTGTAAGCTCTGATGTTATCCCTTCCATCATCGCCAACCATGACCTTGTAACTGTCACTAATGTTAGTAAGCCTAAACGTGTACCTGACAGTGGCTCATTCCATTACCTATGCAGATACAACTCTAACACCTTCTGCTCTCACTTATTAAATGAAGTTGGCAAACTAAACAACATCCTTCACACAGACAATGTTAACGAACAAACAAGCATTTTAATGTCATTCGTCACTAAGGGTTTGGAGATCTGTGCCCCTGTAACCACCGAAGATATACCCCGGCCCCCTACCCCATGGTTTAATGATACTATCCTTCATGAAATAAACTCAAAAACGACACACACACACACACACACACACACACACACACACACACACACACACACACACACACACAAACTAAAAAGAGAAAAAATGAGTGTATCATTACAATATAACTATAAAACCCTCAAAAAGAGAGAGTAAGATTTTTAATCAATGACGTCAAGAGAAAATATTACTGTATCATACTTAGCTTGATAACTGTAGAAACAACCCAAGCACCACCTGGAAGACAATCAAAAAAATAATCCCTGACAAAAAGAATAAATCTAACTTACACGTATTTGAGGACATTCAAAGTAAGACGGATGAAATCAACAATTATTTCGCTAACGTTGGCAAAACCAACTATGAAAAACTCAAGAAAACCGGCAAACTGACAACTCCATCTGTCATGACGAGGGAGCTACTAATAGACCTAACAGGACTGCCGTGGCCTTCTGTCCACAGCCCACAGGAGCCAACGCACTAATATTAACTATGAAACACCTTCACGACACCAAATCATTAGAGAGAGAGAGAGAGAGAGAGAGAGAGAAAGAAAGAGAGAGAGAGAGAGAGAGAGAGAGAGAGAGAGAGAGAGAGACAGACAGACAGACAGACAGACAGAGACAGAGAGAGTAGAATTAAACACAAGACAGAAAAAAAAATTATGGTAAACCAGAAAAAAAAAAATCAATTTTAGCCAGGAAGGAAAGAAGAAAGACAACGTGCAAAAGCTGTAGGAGTATCGAACATAAACTAGAAGTGGAAGAGAGAGGGGGTAAACGGATGTATGGGAAGAAGAAAAAGAGAACATAATACAGAAAGAGGAAAAAAGAGAGGAAAGGAGGATGGCAGAGGCCGAAAGAAAATCCATACTACTCTCCCTCAGCAAAGGCAAGATTAAAGGAGGAAGATAGCTAAAGGAGGAAGACAGGTAAGACAGTACAATAGAAGTTTTGTAATATATTTAAACAAACATGTAAGGGAGAAAAACGTTAACTAAAACGATGTGAGAAAATGTCGTAAAAAGAAGTCAGAGAGCAAAACAACGTTAGGAACTAAAGAATGAGAGTGAATAGAAGCTTATCAGTATGCAGTACGGAGAAAAAATAAAAATGAGAAAAAATAGGACAGCAATAAGGATCAGAGGTGAAACTAAAAGCGGAAAAAAAATGAAAATACAAATGACACATTAAGGCTGAAAGTCAACAGAAGACAAAATACGGGATGACACAAAACGGAAAACAAAGATGTTTTCTTTGCTATTTCTGCAAAGAAATAACAAAGATTTTGTTTTTGCAATTTCAGCAAAGAAATAAAAAAAAAAGCAGCTGTTGTTGAAAATATGAAAATGATATCGGAACCACAAGTTAAGTTCAGCAAGATGACAGTGGGGAGAGGAGAGAAACAGTTAGATTTGAGAACAAAACTCAACTAGAGTGATTTGAAAACAAAACAATCATACAAACAAACAAACAAACAAAAAGGACTACCAGAAGAAGTAAATGAGAGGGAGGGCTGGTTAAGAGTCCACAAACACGACATGCCAAGGTTTTCGTTACCACCTGGGGAATAACAATATTGTGTTAATATGTGACTCAGTACGTCGCGGGGCAGCGGATACGACTGTCCTCTGTGGAAAATAGAAACTGAAGGAGGAAAGGCAGGACATTTAAAATTCTGAAATAAAAAATATCATTTGCTGTGCCACAAAAGGGGCGATAGGAGGGATTCTTTCATGAATCCGGGTGAGTGAGGAAATTTTAAGCCAAAGAAGGCTCCATTACACACACACACACACACACACACATATATATATATATATATATATATATATATATATATATATATATATATATATATATATATATATTGTTACGGAACAAAGATAATGTACACTTTAAGTGAGAATACTGAAAATCACTACTGTCCCGTAAAGTTCCAGGTTCAAAACAAAAGAGTTAGGTAAAATTACAAGTTAAAGTTTAATGCTCAAACTAACAACAAAACATTCAGGACTCATAAGGATAATGTAATGGCAAATAAACAGGTTAAATATATGGTTAACTGCAATAGCCTCTATTAACACGAAATTAGCAAGAATAAATTTATCTAAGTCAGCCCTGATCAAGTGAGATACCAGATAATACTCAGTGAATGCCAGATAAATTATTACAGATCCAAACTAGTATCAAAAATGACTGACATAAAACCCAACACCAATCAAAAAAGACATCACTAGGCCTAAGAATTAACCTTATGCTACACAGTACAAGAAAAAATACAACAACAGTTATACTCAAATTACACACAGCTGCTAGATGTTTTGAGATTTCTTGAGCACTCACAATAATAATATCTGTACAGGGGAGGAGAGAGATGTGAACAAAATGAGGAGCAGATCTAAGTGGCAATGATGCAGAGACTGAGCTCATTATATAGGGGCCAGCAGAGCTTGATAAAACTTGTAAGAAGGACGCGCAAATGAAGCCATGGGGACAAAAAGCTGAAAATCCTGGTCTGAACTCCAGAAATGACGACTTACTCTACTATAACGGTAGAAGGGGGGAACTGAGGCAGAACACGCTCGTGATCAAACATGCAGCATACTGAGCGTTAAAATTACACAAAGGATGATGAAATCATAGGCTATGTAACACCTCCCCACAAAGAAAAAGAAATTTACAAAGGAAATTTCTTATTACTCTAAAACAATCTGTACATGGCATTACAGAACATGCAAATGTCTTTCCTAATGTTACAAAACATGAGATCTCCCTAGCACGTTCAGTCATAGGTACTTGCCAGTATCCCTTTAACAAATCAAACTTACTTATGTACCTAGCCTTTCCGATCTTGTCTATGCAATCTTCCACACGAGGGAGAGGGTAAGTGTCTGTTTTGGTTATCTGATTAACACGTCTGTAGTCAATGCAAAGCCGCTGTGACCCACCTGGCTTAGGGACTAGAGTGACAGGAGAACTCCACTCGCTCTGACAGGGCTCAATCATCTTGTGGTCCAACAGGTAGCCAAGCTCATTCTGGATGAGAGGAACTTTCACTGGGTTCACACGGTAAGGAGGCAATTTAATTGGCTTTGCGTCTCCAACATCGACATCATGCATCAACACAGTGGTTCTTCCTGGAGTGGCACAGAACACTTGCGGGTACTCCTGCAGTAATGCCGAAAACTCCTGCCTTTCTTTGGGAGGTAGATGAGAAAGCTTAGTCTGGAGATCATTCATGATATCAGGATTCTTCCCCAAACTATCACTCAGGCTCATACTGCATGGGAGAGCTTCACTTGCAGACTCGGGTGGAACAGCTACAGTGCAGACTGGATTATTTTCATCCCGCCTGTGATATAACTTTAGCATGTTGATGTGACATAGTTGCTTGCTCTTTCTACGATCTGGTGTGGCGATGACATAGTTGACATCACTGAGTTTCTTCTCCACGAAATAAGGGCCACTAAACTTGGCTTGAAGAGGTTGCCCATGAACTGGTTGCAGAATCAAAACCTGATCTCCTGGCTGAAAGTGGCGTAACCTGGACTTCTTATCATACCAAGTCTTCATCTTCTCCTGAGCAGCTCCTAAATTCTCTCTCGCCAGCTGTAAAGCAGTGGACAGCCGTTCTTTGAACTTCATCACATACTCCAGCAGGTTGACGTCATCTTCCTCCAACAGCCAGCATTCCTTGAGTAACTTAAGGGGTCCTCTTACTTCATGGCCAAACAGTAGTTCAAAAGGTGAGAAGCCCAGTGATTCATTTGGAGATTCTCTTGCGGCAAATACAACGAATGGAAGACCTTTATCCCAGTCTTTCTGATGTTCCAAACAGTATTTCTTGAGCATCGATTTGAGTGTTTGATGATATCTCTCCAACGCTCCTTGGGTCTGGGGATGGTAAGCTGAAGACGTGATCTGGGTGATGCCCAACTCTTTCAGAGACTGCTTGAAAACATTCGACATGAAATTACTTCCCCGGTCTGACTGTACCTCCTTAGGCAGACCAAACTTTGTGAAGAACCCTGGCATTTCCTTAACCACGTTCTTTGCTGAGATATTTCTAAGTGGAATGGCTTCAGGATAACGAGTAGCCATATCAATCGTGGTCAACACATAAGAAAATCCTGAAGAAGTCTTAGGAAAAGGGCCCACAATATCCACCAACACACGGGTGAAAGGCGCCTCAAAAGGAGGAATGGGAACTAGAGGTGCAACCTTTTCGGTCTGATTACACTTTCCCACAACTTGACAGGTGTGACAAGACTTACAATACCAGGAAACATCCCTGAAGATACCTGGCCAGTAGAAGTGTTTCAAAATGCGTGCACAGTCTTCCTCACTCCAAGGTGTCCTGCCAAACTGGAATCATGAGCCACTCTAATGATATCCTGCCTACAAACACGAGGGATGACAACTTGATGTACAACCTCCCATTCACAGTCGGCTGATGCTGTTGGGGGTCTCCACTTCCTCATAAGTACTCCTGACTTTACATAATGACAAGTAGAAGCACCGGCTGACTCTTCTTCACTGTAAGCAGAGTTAGCTAGACCTTTCAACTCAGGGTCAGCAACCTGCAACTCAACCAACTCTTGACGAGACAAATTATCAACACTACGGGGTACTGCCTCATCTGGTGAGTGGTCCAAATTAGCAAGAAAAGTGTCAGCTAGGATAACATCATCATCATCATTATCCTCTAAATCACCAGTAACTTTAGACTTAGCCCTAGTGACAGCACATGCAGGGAACACATCAGGGACATCACAATCCTGGGACACAGCCACTGGCTCACTAGACAACTGAGGAGCTGGACACACTTGACTTCCACCAATATCATTTCCAAGTAAGAAAGTTACACCTGACATTGGGAGTGTCTCAACCAACCCAACCATAACGGAACCATTAACAAAACCAGACTCTAAATTCACTCTGCACAGAGGGACAGAGAAATAATTATTCCCTACACCTTGTAAGATTATAGTTTCATCAGAGGAATTAACATTAGAGCCTAGAACACTGGTCAGCATAAGGGATTGGCAAGCACCTGTATCACGATATATTTTAACTGATTTCCTGTCATTACTGTCCAGAGGACTGACAAAACCATCAGACAGGAAATTAGCACATGAACTCTTGAGAGTGTCACCCACGTTACTGCTCAAGAGGAGCTCCATCATGAGAATTTAAGTTACCCCTCAAAGCAGGTTCAGTTAACTCAGTTAAAGAATTCTGGGAACTCTCAAGAGTGGACACTAGACCAATTGACTGAATATTTAAAGACTCCTTTTTGTTCACATCACGCTGTCTCCTGAAACATCTCTCCGTAGTATGACCAAGCTTACTACAATAAGTACATTTACTTTTCTGAAATCTAGAGGTGAAGCTGGTATTTACTTCCTGAGAAACATCATCTTTATTTTCTTTCCTGTTACCTGTACTCTGAGTAGAGGCAACGTACTTACTCTCAGCTTTCCCTTTTTCTCTAGAATATCTCTTGTGAGTGAGAACATACTCATCAGCTAAAACTGCAGCATCAGACAAATTATCTATTCTTCTCTCATCAAGATATAGGCTTACATCTTTACTAATACACCTCTTGAAGTCCTCCAGCAAAATCATCTGCTTAAATTTACCAAAATCAGAATCCACATTCTTAGAATTTAACCACTGCTCTAACAGATCTTCTTTGATTTTTGCATACTCAACATGGGATTGCTTATCTTGCTTGTAAGTTGTCCTAAATTTTACTCTATGGGCTTCAGGAACAAGCTCATAGGCCTTAAGAATCAAGCTCTTAACTACATCATAATTATCAGACTGATCCTGAGGCAAAGATGCATAAGTTACTTGAGCTTTACCGGTGAGAACAGTTTGAAGGAGTACTGGCCAATACTCCTTAGGCCAATTAAAACCTGTAGCTACCCTCTCAAACAACTGAAAATACTTTGTTAAATCAGATTCATTAAAAGGAGAGACAAGTTTAACATTTTTAGCCCATCAAAATCATCAGAGCTAGATGATCCAGTTCCACCTTGTTTCATGCGATACTCATGGTCTGCCTGAATCCTAGCAAGTTCAATTTGTGCCTGAAACTCAGCCTCCTTAGCACAAGCCTGAAACTCAGCCTCCTTAGCATTTGCCTGAAACTCAGCCTCTTGAATACGAGCTTTTGCCTGAAATTCAGCCTCCTTAGCACGGGCCTCCTGCAGGGCTAGCTGTAACTTAGCTAATTCAATCTGCGTTTGCTCATTTCGAGGAGTTACATTAAACAAGCTTTCATTAATCATGTCAACAATTTGATCTTTAGAATGATGAGAGCGAACAGCAATTCCCAATTGTTGAGCAACAAGCTTAAGTTCATTCTTTGTTCTGTTTTCTATATCACACACTGTTTGCACATTTGACAAAAAATCTTTGGCTTCATCAAGTGTAGTAATAGTAGACATAATTAATAAGTAACAGTCACAAAATATCAAGCAATATCCTTATGATAATATCCTGAATATCCTGATATGAGGTCGCCAAATTTATGTTACGGAACAAAGATAATGTACACTTTAAGTGAGAATACTGAAAATCACTACTGTCCCGTAAAGTTCCAGGTTCAAAACAAAAGAGTTAGGTAAAATTACAAGTTAAAGTTTAATGCTCAAACTAACAACAAAACATTCAGGACTCATAAGGATAATGTAATGGCAAATAAACAGGTTAAATATATGGTTAACTGCAATAGCCTCTATTAACACGAAATTAGCAAGAATAAATTTATCTAAGTCAGCCCTGATCAAGTGAGATACCAGATAATACTCAGTGAATGCCAGATAAATTATTACAGATCCAAACTAGTATCAAAAATGACTGACATAAAACCCAACACCAATCAAAAAGACCTCACTAGGCCTAAGAATTAACCTTATGCTACACAGTACAAGAAAAAATACAACAACAGTTATACTCAAATTACACACAGCTGCTAGATGTTTGGAGATTTCTTGAGCACTCACAATAATAATATCTGTACAGGGGAGGACAGAGATGTGAACAAAATGAGGAGCAGATCTAAGTGGCAATGATGCAGAGACTGAGCTCATTATATAGGGGCCAGCAGAGCTTGATAAAACTTGTAAGAAGGACGCGCAAATGAAGCCATGGGGACAAAAAGCTGAAAATCCTGGTCTGAACTCCAGAAATGACGACTTACTCTACTATAACGGTAGAAGGGGGGAACTGAGGCAGAACACGCTCGTGATCAAACATGCAGCATACTGAGCGTTAAAATTACACAAAGGATGATGAAATCATAGGCTATATATATATATATATATATATATATATATATATATATATATATATATATATATATATATATATATATATATATATTACTGCTGCTTTGCTCCTCTTTGCATCACATTTCACAGCACCCACACACAGATATACAGGCAACAGTACTGGGGTTAAAGATGAAAGAGGGTGGGATTTTTACCATATCTACCCTAATATCACCACCCACATGTGTTGCCAGCAGCCTCATAATCACCGAGTTAGATATTATGAGGGAGATTGATCTGGGATGTCCCTCTCTGATGTACGTCCCATAAGATACCAGAAATCTTCGTACACCTCCACCAGCCAAAGTGTACGTGATAAACGGAAATAAGATGATGAATGCCTTACTAGGGAAACCATTTTCCTTTCACTTTTCCTATAAACAACAAATTCCAAAACCAAAATAAAGAAGAGTGTATAGAGGCTATTTATCAGCGTATACATTCTGTGATCTTCCCTCTTTAATACAGTGCCATTCTCATTTATTTTCTTCACTAATTCCCTTCTTTTCGTTTCATAATATTCTCCTTTCCTTTACCCAGCACACATTACTCTCATCCAAAAGCTCTCTTCCATTCCCCAACACTGAATTCCTCTTCCATTCCTTCCCTAACGCTGATTTTCCACCCCATAACGAGCACACACCTTCAACTGGCATATCGGATAATTCCTTACCCTCTCTCTCCTTACGCTGTTTTCTCCTCAGCATTTTACTTCCCTCCGGTCCTCACACTCCTTGTCTCAACTACTTTTGATTATTGTAAAGTTATATGTTCTTGAAGTTATAACACACACACACACACACACACACACACACACACACACACACACACACACACACACACACACACACACACACACACACACACACACACACACGCGCGCGCGCGCAAAATACATTTATAGTAATTTATATTATTGAGTAGGTATGAAATCTCCTACATACACAATTATATTATCTTCACTTGCATTTTTCTCACGAAATTAATTATATAACACGTACACATACTATCACGCACACATAACTACATACTGTATGCATAACAAAGTACTTACTCAAAACCATGAACACACAAATAGCCACATACACAAAATTATATGGATACATATTTGAGACTTACACATGAATGCACATGAACAGAAACAATTAAAAAAATACACCCACACTCCCATAAACACAACGAAATACACGTTAAATTCTAAACACATATTCCTCTCTCTCTCTCTCTCTCTCTCTCTCTCTCTCTCTCTACTTATTTGTTTCAGATTTCTTAGCTTTCCTTGCCAGTAATAATCCTTAGTTGGTGATGGATTACATTGTTAATTTCATTTATATTTGGTGCATGCATTTTATTCTTCTGTTATTCAGAAATGAACGGCTTACATTCAGCTTCATAAAACTTTACTGTCGTACAGAAAAACAAAAAAATTGAGTGGGTCAGGGCCAGTTAAAGAGTTAATATATTTAAGTTTTACGTGGGCGTCAGCTGCTTCTTTTGCGCTAAGCAGTGTAGGTTTTATTTTCATAACTGATGCTATTTCTTTTAGTAGACACCTGTATGTTATATCCATTACCAGCATACAGAATTACAACACTTCCTCCCCCCTCCCACACACACACAGGAAGACGACTGGTATGAAAACAAAACATCACCCAAGAATTTGCAGACATTAACCAAGAGCCTAGCTTTGAATAAACGAGATTATTACTTATAACTCCAGGCTGGCAGAAACGTCTGCCGAAAGAAGCGTCTGCCGTAAAAAACACGTTCCCTGGCAGAAACGTTCGCTGGAGGAAAAGTTCAATGGTAAATCAATAACTAGATGAAACAGGAGGGAACTGAAAGAGTAAAAGACACTTGTGACATGAGATATCAGAAATTGCGACGGAGAAGTAGACTGGGAGAGAGGGAGGGAGAGGGAGACATGGAGACAGGGAGGGTGATGGAGACAGCGTGAGGGAGGATATGAAAGACTATGAGAAAGGGATGGAGAGGGGAAGTAATTGGATAGGTGGAATACCTTGGAATAAGGAATGATTGGACTTATATGGAAGAATGGAGTGGGATGGAGGAAAATAAGGCACAAGTGAAATGGGAGCAGAGATGAGGCATCATAAAGGGGGAAGGAAAAGGAAGGAGAGACCTGTGATTGAAAATTCGCAGAGAGAGATGGGGTAGAGAAGGAACTTAGCAGAGAAAATGAAGTGGGAGGGAGAAAAAGTAGAGACGACAGGCCTTGGGAGAAAATGCAGAAACAGAAAGTAATTCTGTGGACAATTGTTGGATGAAACCACTATCAAGAATATCACGGAAAGAACATATTAAAAAGAGAAGGACGAGCATGATGCGGAAGGAGGAGAAAAACTACGTAGAAAATGTTAGATTACAGTTAAGAGACGGCAGGAGGAAGGTTATGAAAGGAAAGACTGGAAGAGAAGTGGAAAATGAAAAAGAATGTGGATACATTGAGAAACCATTGGCAGAACAGAAATATGGCAGATGAAAATGGAGGAGAAACCTATCGAAAATTGAAAATTTAAATGAATTAGGCACTAGCTGAGAGAGAGAGAGAGAGAGAGAGAGAGAGAGAGAGAGAGAGAGAGAGAGAGAGAGAGAGATGGGGATATTTGGGTCCTGTCTCCAAGCACCAGATCTCACACTCACGCAAATATCAAATGTAATATTTCAATACCTCTCTGTACAACTGGCTGCACAATTAATATAACGTGGGTGGGTCTGAAGTCATAAAGTCCACTGTACGAGCTTTGATCAGGCACACGAGGTCTGGGTATCTGTGTGCCAGTGATATTATCACCACTGCCCGGCGGGATGGAAAGACCCACAAGAGGCAATGTTATCGGTTTTACATGCCATGTCATCATTAGCTGACCTGGTATCTGACTGGAGGACAACTCCACAAAACCGATCCAGGCCCCCTAACTCCAAATCCAGCACCTACCCAGGCCTTTCTAGCCAAAATTCCAGCACCTGTCCAAGCCTCTATCAATACAAATTCCAGCTCACCCTGAGGCGCTGTGGCCAGCTGGAGATGCAGCTGTAAGCCGATTTGGTCTCAGGAGTCCTATAAAAAGATAGATTTCTCTCACCTCTCTCTCTCTCTCTCTCTCTCTCTCTCTCTCTCTCTCTCACATACACACACACACACACACACACACACACACACACATACATACTGCTCTGAGTAACCATCTCTCTTATCACAGTCGTACCTCACATACTAAAATCACTGTATTTTCCATCATACTCTGACAGAATACATATTTATGGCAGTGGACTAATCCCCTTACTGCCTCTCCTGTAAAAAAAAAGAAAAACAAAAAAATAGGGTAAAAGCGTGAGATGAAGGGAAGGGAAGGAATTCACTGGGTTAATCAGTGGCGGAAGGGGAAGGGCAAAACAGTGGAGGTGGAGGAAAATGAATGAGTGAGATGAAAGTGTAGGTGGGAGGGACATTAGGCTACAACAGATGGAGGAGAACCGTCAGTCTGGGAGAGTGTGTGGGGCAGAGAAATACTGTAAGTTGGCGAAATATTGTTGAAGAAGAGATAGAATGCTAAGTTTGGGGAGCTGATGTGAGGGAGAATAACAAGTGTGTGTGTGTGTGTGTGTGTGTGTGTGTGTGTGTGTGTGTGTGTGTGTGTGTGTGTGTTTGAAGAAGGTAATGGTGGTGAATTAAGATGGAAAATGAATGGGAGATAAAAAAATAATAATGAGACAGGAAAAGAGTACTGATGTAGGGACGGAATGTATACGCCATGTAAAGACTGCAGGAAGAAGGGAAAATTTAGGTAGAAGGGTAAGGAGAGAAAACGAGAAGAGACACAGTAAAAAAAAAAAAAGAAAAAAGAAAAAAGTGAAATCAGTAATGTTAATAGAATACCAAACACTCTATGGAAGGGTTGGAACCAAGACTGGAAGACAGAGTTAAAATAAGCATGAAGAAGCTAACTCATAGAAAACAATATAGGATTATTGATAGAAAATCAGCAACCAGTGAGTAATCAACAATGATTTTTTGCGTTGCAGAGATGGTCCTGCTCAGATGTCTGGAGACCACAATGTGATATGTGGGAGTCATGGAAGCAGCAATTCAGTAGTGGTGTGGCGTTGATGAGGGATACAGCTGTGGGCACAAAATGCTGGCAACAATATCCTTCAACGAGTACGTACGGGCACTGTCTTGTGAAGTGGAACAAAACGCTGACAACAATGGCAACAATGTCGTTGAACGAGTATGAAGGAGCATAGTCTCTTGGGAGGGGGCTCTGTAATAAGGAATGTGCTGGTCAGTTTAAGAGCAAGGGACAGTGCCATTTTCGAAGGAGAAGGAGAAGAGAGGAGAAGATGTAGCGTCTATATGAGATGGCAGGAAGTGTTGGTGGGGCACTGTTATTATGTAAAGAGCAGTGTTCACAGTGTGCAGTGTGGACATGTGTGGTGGTTCCGTGACTGACCTATTGTGCCACAGTGGTGACGACGTGACTGACCCGCTATGCCACAGTGGTGTGCCACATTTACTGGTGACAGGGACACAGTCAAACACGGTGTGACTCACTTTTAGTTGTACTGTCCCATTGTGGTGAAGCCAAGTGCACTCACCGCACTGCAGAGTTAAGAGTTTGCAAGTTGCACATAAGAAGCAATGAGAAGAAATTTGAAAGCATAAACGCAAAGTAAAACATCTGAAGATAAAATTACTCTGTGGTTAAATGACAGTTGAAAAATAAAGCCAGAAATAACCCGGTCCGCCATTATGTGAAGAAAACGAAAATTAAAAATCTTAAGAGGTCTGGCAACGAAAGGAAGAAAATTTGACATCGAGATGAAAAATACATTGTAAAACTGATATGTGACTCTAAGGGTGAAATTGTATTACTGCAGCGATGTGAGAAGGGCATGATTTCAACACTAAATGTATGTACGTATATATGTATGTATATATACATGTTTGCACGCATCCATGTGTGTGTGTGTGTGTGTGTGTGTGTGTGTGTGTGTGTGTGTGTGTGTGTGTGTGTGTGTGTGTGTGTGTGTGTGTGTGTGTGTGTGTGTTCTACTGCATTCAGCCGTGGCATCAATTATCTTCATTACGGTACCATATTTCTTTGATTCTCCTCGTCTCATTACCGTCATATATCACCCCACCGTGTTATTTTGTGCTGCCTTGTCAATCAATTATGTGGGTGGTGGGGGGTGGGGCGTAGAGGTGTGGGGTGGGTGGGGGGTAGGGTCGAGGTGTGGGTTAGGCGAGAGGACGTAGGGTAGTAGTGTGTGGTTGGGTGAGGGAATGTACAAGAGAGTGTGAGTGCTGCCTTACCAAACCATTCTATGTGGTGGTGGGATGTGTGGGGTAGAGGAGGTGTGAGATGAGTGACGTAATGTACTGGGAGGTGTGGGTGATGCCTTGTAAAATCATTATGTGGGGTGGTAAGGGTTTGGGGTAGAGGTGGGGAGTTCTAGACGTGTGGGTTAGTGTGGGTTGGGTGAAGGAATGTGCTGAGAGGTGTGGGTGTTGCCTCGTCAAACCATTATGTGGGGTAGTGAGGGGATGTGATGAGTAGAGGTGTGGGATGGGTGAGGGAATGTGCTGAGATGAGGTGTGGGTGAGGCATGGATGTGAATGTGCGATGCAAAGGCAGGTGGATTCGATAATGACATTATAAACGAGGGTGAGGCGAAGTGTGTATGTGCAATGGTAGGGGTGAAGTTCTGGGTGACTGTGTTTTGCAGTACAACTATTTGTTCTGGCACGGCCAGAACAATTCTCTTGGGGGTCGGAATCATTCTCACGGAGGTTGTGAGATTAATACCTGCCTTGAGCTATCGAGAAAATTTTGTCCAGTTTCACTGATGTTTTGGGAATAGAGTATGTTGAGGGATAACCCATGAGGAGCCCCACAGTGTTACAGAATATACCTTAGAAATTAATGTCTCAGTGCATTATAAAATGACATCACCTTGCAACCTCGACATTTAATTTACTGTTCTCAAATCTCATAACTATTGTCAGGAGGCTCTCATCAACCATTCTACCGAAATTGGCAACTTTCGAGGAACTAGTATTCATTTTGGAGTGGTTGGATCTGTTCTCATGGGGCCAGAACTATATTGACAGTGGCCGTGAGAATAATTCTGGCCATAAAACAAAGAGTTTTTTCGTATTTCAACAATATTTGGTGGGTATCCATGACGATCCCTCCTGCGTTTTGGAATCATACATTAAAGACTAGTGTCACAACGCATGATCAAACATGACCTTACCTTGCAACATCAACGATTAACCAAATCTGGTAAAACTTGGTATAACCTATTAGCTTGGACACGGCCGGCTTTATTCACATTGGGTCGGACGCAGTCTCACATCGGACATGAAAAGAGTTCCAGTCATATAAAACGATCGTTCATTATCCAGTTTTGTCCAGATTCAGTGAGGGTGTTGAGGGGCAGATCAAGATGAACCCAACGAGGCTTCACAAACATGTCTTAACACCAAAAGTACTAACAGGATCGATCGATCCTTTTCCAGAATTTCGCTTGATGCCTAATAGGATCGATAGACGAGCCTTTGTAAAAACTGCTGACACTAGGCTTTGGCCGGATTGTGATGTATATCAATGCAAACTAAAGAGAACTAAGTTCTGAGTAGGGAGGGGGGAGGATCCGGGCCCCTACCCATGGTGGAGGGGGTGATTCCCCCAGCTCCCTCTCGCCACCTACCTCTACCCCAAACCTGTTCTTTATCCCCTCACCATCCTCCCTCCACCTTCCTCCCTCATTCATCCCCCTCCATCCTTTCATACTCCCTCCACCTCCAGCTACTTTCTTGCTGTGGCTACATGGTAAACATTTGACATATGAGAATGATATATATATATTTTCTGGTGTGTAAAATCAAGATCTTTCATTCTATAATACCAAAATTAATGTTGGTGCAATTTTTGTTCTCTTCCTTTATGCAAGGGATGCCAGTGTCAGTTTTTGACGATCTTTGACAGGCTAAAGCTCAGTAACCAGTTGGTCTAGAATACTCTGGTTTGCTGAATAAGGTGTGTAAAATCAAGCTCTAAACCTTGGGCATAACACTTGTTACATCTGTAAGAGTCGAAAAATCAGCTCCATAAACAGGTTTTCACGGAAGTTCGGTAGAGCGAATTGTGTATCCTACGGGTTAATATCACTGCAAATACAAGCACTCTCCGTCGTTCAGAAGTTTTGTGTTACTTCTCAGCGACGTTTATACATACACCCAGACCCCCACAGCAAGCATGCAGCGAACCTTTGAACAACCGGCTGCCATGCAAGTTCAGATTCAGCAGAAACGCCCCACCTCCCCAGAAAAGTCTGACCCCAGCCCTGCCTCTCTCTCTCTCTCTCTCTCTCTCTCTCTCTCTCTCTCTCTCTCTCTCTCTCTCTCTCCTGAACGCTTCTCTACCTAAAGCAGCAAATATATTTTTACTTCCTCCAGCGGAGTTGGAGGTAATGTATGCACTCCTGTTTCTCTGTCTGTCTGTTTGGTTGTTTGGTCGTTTATCCACAATATTTTTCAAAAAGGTATTGATGAGTGTCACTGCAAATTTTGTGGATATTCGAGTCAATGGCCAAGGATGAGTTGATTAATTTTTGGTGGTTTTATCATGCGTTGTGACGTTAATCTTTAAGATATGATTCTAAAACACACCCCATGGACTACCCTTCAACACATCCACCACTTAGAAAGCACTCAGAGAGCACATACTTCCGCCAGTGCTACATCCGGATCCGGAACCGTCTCCAAATTTAAGCAGTTCTTTATGGCCCTCCCTTCCAAATACTTCACTGAAATTCATTGAGAACTTATATTGTGCGGGATACATAGGATCCGGATCCGGATCCGGATCCGCCCCCAAATTTAATAAATTCGTTATTGGCCCAAGACCCACATTTCCACAAGATTTCATTGAAATTTACTGACAACTTTTGGAGATATCGTGTGGACAAACAAACAGACAAACATTGGTGTATAAATAACCTCCTCCAACTTCGTCGGCGGAGGTAAATATCGCTAAAATACGATAAAAATTCTTCGATATATCGAGGCAGGAATTAATCTCACGGCTGCCGTGAGAATAGTTCCTGCCTCCTGAGGATAGCTCCGGCCGTGCCAGAACGATTACTTTCACTCCGAATTTCACCAGAATTCGTAGAGGCGTTGATGGTCGCTTTGTGGCACAAGTAACGGGATTTCACCACATCAGGATAAACTTACAGGTTGCAGGGTTAGGTCGAACTTCTACATGCATTGTGACATTGATCTTTAACCACGACCATCAAGATATGTGTGTGTGTGTGTGTGTGTGTGTGTGTGTATGTGTGTTTCAGGATGGACATGGAAGGGACAGGGCAGGTTGATTGGATTGGAAAGTAATCGAATGACAGGCGAAAGGTTTCCAAGAGGAAGAAAGTGAAAGAGTAAAAAAGGCTGAATGACAAGAAGGTGAGGGAAAAGAATGGATGTACATAAAATGGGAAGGAAGATAAAGCAGAAGGGAACAAGATGCAACAAACACGTGAGGTAAAAAGTGATGAACTTGTACCGCTCAAGTGTTTATTCCCTGGACCTGAACCTGATATTTAATTGACAACTTTCCCGCCACACCATCACTTCTGAACAAAGCCATTTTTACCCACGGTTATGATTCACAAACTTCCTAATTACCACAACTTGACAGAAGATTTTAATGTCATGGGGCATAGTTCATGAAGTGCCAAAGCAAAGAAAAGAAAAAAAAAGGAGAAAAAAGAAATGCTAATTCTGGAGTGGACTCTCCCTCCCCCCAACCCTAACAACACTACAGTGATAATGCAGAGCTGAGGGAAATAATAAGGATCAGAGCAACACATTAAAGGGTTGGTCAGTAATTCGGTTATCATGAGAAATTGTAGGAAACAGAGACAAAATGATAGAGAAGAGATAACAATAATGGTTTTCACAGCCTTATGGGAAGATGACAAGAATGTTTTTTAAAAGACCATCTCTTTCTCTCTCTCTCTCTCTCTCTCTCTCTCTCTCTGAAATAATTAATTCAGCCCTACGCCATTTTCACATTAATTAATATCTAATAAAGTGCAATCTTAAGTAGTAAAAACCCATTAGCTTCAATTCATGAGATAAAAAGCAAACTGCTATGCTAATCTGATATAGCGTATTATTTTTCATCGCTATCATTATGAAAATTATAAAAGGTTCCGAATATGGTTATATTACTCCTATTTTTCAGCAGTTCATTTTCAACAACATTCTGAGTGTTACATTTTTTTCCATTCTTTACCGTACATAGTATCAGTTTTTTTTTCTTTTTCTTTCTTAACCTTATATCTGAATTCCAACATTTTCTCTAAGTTCATCTACATCCGCTTTCATTATTTTCCCTTCATCTGTTGTCTTTGTGTCATTGTCTTCATTCTTACTCTCAGAATTATTACGTGCCTTTGTCTGTCTTACTCCTGTCTTTCCCATCCCTCTCGTTTCTGTCTTCTCACTGTTTCCTGTACACCATTATTATAATTAACGAGAGTTTTTCTCTCACACATTCCTTGTTTCTTTGTTTTTTCCCCTATGCTGTTTTTGTGTCCGTGGTAATGCTTTGATCACGTCATCACGTTCCTTAGCTTCTTTGTCTCTCGGTGATCTCTCTTTGTTCTCTTATTACCACTTCTTCATTTATTTTTTACAAACATCGTTTTATTTCTGACCGTCGCTTATCATTCTTATCCAACACACACACACACACACACACACACACACACACACACACACACACAATACTTCAGCAACTTCCCTCTCTCTCTCTCTCTCTCTCCAGTCCATTTGCATATGTAAATGTGTCTCACCCATTGGTGCCTCCTGGTTTTCATAAGAATTTCATCACTTGCCTCTTATTATCTTTTTTTCTCCATACTGCACCGTGTTCTTATAATTTAGTCATTCTCTTTTATTCTTTCATTCTTTCAGCATTGTGCAATTGCTTTTTTTTTTCTTTTAATCCCTACAAACCCACCATCTATCCTCTTCTTCTTCCTCCAATTCATGATTCCTGTATTTTCTCTCCCCTTCGCCTCTTTCATTTTCTTCAATATTTATCCCTACTTTTTCACTTTCCTGTCATCCGCTTGCTCAAACCTTCCATCTTTCACTTCCTTTCCTCCCTTCCCTTCCCTTCCCTTCCCTTCCCTTCCTTTCCCTTCCCATACCTTTTCTTTATGTATTTCGTTCCTTTCCCATCATTTCCTTTTTCCCCTTCGATTGGCCTCACATTCCCTTCCCTTCCCCTCTTTTCTTACGAAAAAAAAATGATGGAAACAGAGGATGGTAGGGCTGAAGGGGAAAAATGAAAGGGAGGGAACGAAGAGAGATTTAGAGCAATGTAAATTAGGAGAAACGGAAGAGGATGCTACGCAGGATTTGAGAGAGAGAGAGAGAGAGAGAGAGAGAGAGAGAGAGAGAGAGAGAGAGAGTCATCCATCACAGTAGTTAGGATCAGTGTTGTGTTGTATGACATCACCACAAAAGCTGTACCGGTACCCTCTTTGGCTAAGGAGACTGCCGACCACCCCTTTATTACACAGTTATTTTGCGTGTTATACTTCAACCCATACTTTTATGCATATATATATTACTTATCAAAGCCAAAGTTGCATAAAACGCATACTAGACAATACTAATTGCCATATAATGTATACAGTAGATATAAATTTGCAAAGATGAAGTGGTATAGATCCATCCTTGTTATACTGCCATAATACCACCACACCAGTCACACACAAACTGGTTTACTTAACTGACCTACGGTTCCCTTAATTTGTCAAATAAACCCCAACAACAACTTCAGTTAATTTACATCGAATTACAAATCCACCAGCCACTCTACCCTTCCTGACCTCTCAAAGTCCAGTGATTCAGCCATTTTAATATGATGGCGATACACTCTTTATTGGTTTTATAACAATTATCATTACTACATCACTTACTGATATCCAGACGACTTTAGTTAGGTTATAAGACTCCTGGAGGTAAAGGTGTCAGTCCCTGTTGTAAAAAGGAAAAACTCAGAGCCATCGGCCATTCAAGCAACAAACAAACACACACACAAGCAAACAATCCCACAGAAGGAAACAATGAACATCAGCAGAAGACTGGACGGGAGAGGGGAAGGGTTGGAAGGGTTAAGAGTAATATCTGGGCTAGTTAAGTATGCAAATGAAGTTTCTGTGAACTTTTAACCCTTTCACATCAGGTGGCACGTCGACGTGCCACCAAAGAAATGTCTGTAGCCATCGGATGGCACATGTACGTTTTCTGAACATTTTATATTTGCTCGCCAGTACTGGGGGCCCAATAGCGGTTCAGTAATAGGAAGTGGCAAGAGTGAGGAGTTGCCATCACGGAAGGACTACTTGTTTGTCTATTAATACACTGGTCAACAGGCAAAGTGGTTCTCAGACGTATGTTTCCCTAACTAATTTCATAGCATTGATTTCAAATCTGATATTCATTTTGCACTATCGGACCAGGTTTCTTGAATATCAGACTGAAAATATATTCAATGTAGCATAACTCGTCTGATGATTTATGGTTCAGAAATATGAAAATCCACTGCACATTTTATTAGCAAACAATGAAGTTCTAAAAATACTTCTTCACTTAGTAAAACTTTTAAGCTTGGCTGACTCTCGTCACGTTGTAGCATCCAGTGGTAGTCGTCCATCATGTTGGGACTGAATCGGCCTTGATACCTGCTCTCCATTATAGCAATGTCTTGGTGAAACCTTTCACCGTGCTCGTCACTGATGTCTCTGAGGTTATCTGGGAAGAAATCGAGGTGTGAGTGAAAGAAATGAATCTTCAAGGACATCCGTGAACCCAGAGCTCGATAACATGACATGCCTGTCACAGTTTCTTTGTAGTTACCTGCACGATGGTTTCCAAGGGAGTTCTGTGAGACATTCACGAATGATTCCCATGCTTCCCTCTCCAGCGGGTTCAGTGCCTTGATGAAGTCACCATCATTAACCAGCATGCGGATCTGAGGACCATTCAAGACCCCTGCTTTCAACTTGTCTTCGGATACCACGCCACCGAGCTTCCTAGACAAGTATTGAAACCCAGTACCCATTTCGTCCATGGCTTTTACGAAATTTTTCGCCAAGTCCAGCTACAGATGCAGTGGAGGCACGAATATGTTTTCTGGATCCACAAGGGGTTTGGGAAGACAGTTGAACCTTCCGGGTGCATCTTTTGGTCTTGCTGGCCATTCTTTTCTTATATAGTGTTAGGCATTAGCTCTACTGTTCTACAAGCAGAGAAAGCACATGTGCTTTGTGTAACCACTCTGAAGGCCCAGAAATAGACTAATCATTTTGAGGTCCCACATATTTTCCACTGATGCTTCTCATACTCGATAGTGGAAAGCACAATCTTCATAGTTTCATAGCTCTCGGTCATCTTCTCCGCTTGTGCTACTGGCACAGATGGAAGCCGATTCCCATTGTTTAGGAGGACTGGTTTCAGAGTGTTTTTTCCTGAATCTATAAACAGCCTCCAATCATCCAGCTTGTATGGATCAGACCTGCAAAGTTGTTGCATGAGATACATCGTGCCATTGCAATAGCAAAGTTTGTTTGCCATTTTGAAAAATGCAGACAGTTGTCTATGTCGATGATGTGCTGTAGCGAAGCACACTCCATCTTCCAGCAGGTTACGCTGGCTCAGTCGTGATCCCAGGAGCTCTGCCTTTTCTTTAGGCAAATCAAGGTCCCATATGAGATCATGAAGGGTTCCCTGGTTGAATGGTTTGGGCCCACTGTTTCCTGGGTCGTCATGGTGGTCATCATCCATGGGGCTATGACTGGAATCATATTTGCTGCTTAGCTTGTGTTCAGCGTGTGGGTTTGGAACAGGTATTTCTGCACTGTGTGGCACTGGTCGGATTGCAGAAGCGATATTGGGGTACTGTTCTGTGGCTCGTGTCTTGACAGTTATTCCTTTGATGTTCGTGAGACAGAAGTAGCAGTCATTGCCATGGTCTTTGGGCTCTCGCCTCACCATTGGTACAGTGAATGACAAACCCAAACTTCGTTTTCCATGCATCCATTCACTAAGGTGATTGACACATGACATGCACACTGTGTGAGGCACCCATTTCTTGTCTTGGTCGCCCAACAGACATTTGAAGTAGCTTTTGCAGTTCACTTGAACAGCCTTCGTGATAGGTTTCATGAAGCTTTCCGGGGTGAACGCTCCACAAATATAACAAAAACGGTTAGTCTTATTTACATTTGCGGTGTTCCATCTTCCACCACTGTCCAAGTGATTGAGAATTTCTGCAGGAATAGAAGTGGAAACAATATGTGTAACCTGCAACAAAAATACAAATTCAATCAATGAAACTAAACAAACAAATATATTAGTCACATCCTGTGGGCAAGATATACCGATATACTGCTTTTCAAGAAACGGACCTGATACGTCCTTACTGATGCCATATTCAAAATCAGCACCTTCGATTACCCTGGAATCAGACCATTTCAGTTGACCTTTCATCACCCACCTGATGTACAGTTGGCCGCACTCCCGCGAGGGCCACCTTAGTGTTGTCAACGCTGGCCGAGATAGTAACCGCGAATCATTAGTAGCGAGCTCTGATCGAAGCATTCACAGGACTGAGGGAGGGAGCGGGTTTGAGGTGGGTAGGTGGGTGCCTGTACACGAGAGGCGAGATATGACGATTGTTGAGGCGACAGAAAAGTGTAATATTTATTAAAAGAATTTTTTTTTTTTTTGGTGTTACTTTTGCCATCATGAAAAGTAAAAAGATCAACTTTAAATATTATACTGCAAAACAAAGACAACCAATCAAGATTCATATTTGTAGACTTTAATCGTATTTTATTTTATTGTCATTTCCAAGGAATGGACGCTGTAAAATACAGACAAAAACTGCCTGAAAATAACGAATCAGAATGCTGTTTATTAATCACATGTAACAAATGTAACTTCATCCGGAATGTGGCAGCTGCTGACACCACTGGCACATATCAACATCGCCCATATCTAGCGTTACCTAACAAGCAGTTTAAAATCGCATCGTGGAGTTATCAGGGCTCCCATTCACCTTCACATGATAGCAGATTATATATATATATATATATATATATATATATATATATATATATAGAGAGAGAGAGAGAGAGAGAGAGAGAGAGAGAGATCACAAATTGTTTAAAGCCTCATTGGCAGACACTGGTGGGTTACTGGGATACTTATTTGGTAACTGTATTTATTGTATTAATAAATATTATCAAGAGAATGACCATATTAATTGTGACCCAAATATCAGCACAAGAGAACACGTAGAAAGTGTCGGATTATGGCAACAAATATTTTGTGCATTTAATTCGGGAATATCTAAACCCTGCTGTGGACTTTTGATAAGGTAGGGTTGCTTGGACATATAACATCGCCTTGAAAACAAACATAAGTAAAGCAATACGAGACAAAACACATTAAAATAAGAAGAGAGAAAACTACTTAAATTCTGAAACGCTCTGTAGCATAAAGGGAAAGACGATAGAGATGAGGGGTATCAAACATGTGAAAAATGGAGCAAGGATTGACTGAATGGGCAGACTCCCGCCTCATACACCACAAACAAGCGAGCCAGAGGCGAGTGAGCGAGCGGTGGAAGGGCAAAACCCTCGCTTTTTAAGGCCTGTCTACACGTTCGGGGCTGATGGGCGGCCATGCCCGTCAAGTGGCACGTTGAACGGACAAATCAGCAAGAGCCATTATAGTCCAGCCGGTACGTGTCCCCCCATAGGGGATTGAACTTGCGACCGATCACATAGGAGTTGGACGCCTTACGCAGTCAGGGATCGAGAGGACATGGAAATGACAATAAAAACAGAAAAGAAGGGAAAAAGAAAAATGACAAACTTAAGTTTCATCCTATACGCTACAGACAATACTCAAGGGTACGGTGTCTTAGCCCTGAACAATGTATTGTACTGTATGAAAGTTAACACATTCGGATACATTACAGTCAATTAGGTGCTAAAGAAATAGTAATAAGTTGTAAAGAAGCTACTGTACTGTACGGTATCTAGAATATGACACTCCTGTTATCATGCGAGAGATAAGCGAGCCAATGTTGTCGGGTGTTAGGAAACGCTTGATAAGGAGGATACGGAGGTGTGTGCTAGGGGTGTCAGCAATTACCGCATGCAGTATTAAGGATTCACATTTGCTATATTCAATAGCATTATGCTTTATGGTTTCCAAGCATTAACTGTGCCATTTTTCACAGGGGTAATAACTTGACAATAAAGGTTTTAAAATATATATGATTTGTTACCAGGTATTGTAGATTTTTATTATATATAGCTTCCAGCCTTCCACTCATCTGTTTCAGACGTCATCCCTCAACTCTCGTGCATATGTAGGTATCCCCCCACTCTCCTCAAACCCCCTTCCTCCCCCCCAAACTCTCTCTGTACGACTCTCTCTTACTGGCTGTGGATGCTTCGAACGCATCTCTCTACTAGTGTTTCAGAGTAAATATCTTGGCCAGCGTTGACAACGCTGTGGCCCTCGCGGGAGTGCGGCCAGCTGTACGTCGAGGCATGCGGTATGAGATGTTTTGCTGCTGCAACAGCTTACTTGGATCTGATGGAAGCGATGTCTGATGACTCAGATTATATTGTCAGATGAAAGTGGTAGTGAAAATGAAAGTGCTATAATATAAGAATAAACAAAGAACAGCTTTGACTTCATCATTGTACCGAATGGCATACGTCTGGCAGTGGAGTAGTTCCAGCACCACAGTCTTTGACAGCTCACCACACAGGTAATTATTATTACAGTATTATTATTATTTTTTATATTATGTTAGACATCATTTTACTCAGAAAATCATAGTCTATTTTTTGGTGTGGAATGCTTTATCAAAACAATTTTCTTTATAAATCTCCAAACCCCCGTGTGTGAGACATCTATCCAAAAAAATACACCCAAAGTGAAAGGGTTACTGACGATGCAAAGTTTTATCGCAGTTTATATTTCCTTAGTTAAGTCCTTCATCTTATGCTCTTGAAATTATCCTTTAAAAACTTTGAATTATATTGCTAATTATTGTTTGTTCATTATGCGATTTGATGTTTCCTCTTTAATAACCGCGGGTCCGGAAATCGTGGGGCCCAGTGGCCGTCTCCCCCCACCCCGGAACCATTTTTTTCAAACTTTGAAATTCAATTCTTTTTTTCTTACCAAGTTGAAGAAAAACGTATGGCGCACCTGGCAATGCAATTTTCAGCTTCCTAAACCCATCCTGTGCTTCCCAAAGAAGCGAGAAAAATTTTGCAAAATGACTGCCTACACTGCGATGAAAACTAAGCAGACACCTTCGCATCCATCCAGCAAGGGGAGAAGAGGGGGAGGAAGAGGGGAGAAAGAGGGAGGCAAGAGGGGAGGGGGGAGAGGGAAGGAGGGGAGATGGGGGGACAGTCCATCCGGCAAGAGCTCTGCATATGGCGTTTTCTTTTGTCGATCTGTCCGTCTGTCTGTCTGCTCTCTACAGGTCTCAGTTTTGCTCCAATCGTTCTGGAAAAAAAAAAAAAATCGGAAGGTAGGTATCTTACACAACGGAAGCCTATTGTTTTTCGTGAAAATCGGTCAGAGGCCCAGGGCTTGGGGGGGGGGTTGAAACCTCTCAATTGTGCAATTTATCCCGTTAGACCTGTACAGTGATTTCAGCGGATAATAATTAATAATCCTGGGAAAGCTCTCTCTCTCTCTCTCTCTCTCTCTCTCTCTCTCTCTCTCGAGAGAGAGAGAGACTAGGAAGCGTAACATCGGGTACGAGGGAGGAGGGAAGAGGAAAGGGGTAGATGAATGGGAGGAAGTAGGGAAGAAGAGGGGAAGAATGTGGGAAGAAGGGGGTAAGAATGGCGGGGAAGAAGGGGGTAAGAATGGCGGGGAAGAACGGAGAGGAAGAAGGGGGTAAAAATGGGAGGGAAGAAAGGAAAGGAAGAAGCGGTGGAAGAAGAGGGGGGAGGAATGGGAGGAAGAAGGAGGGAAGAAGTGGAGGAAGGAAGGAGGGAAGAAGGGGGAAAAACGGGGAGGAAGAGAGGGAGAAGAAGGGGGGAAGAACGGAGAGTATGAATGGCGGTATACCTACTTTTCACACCTGTATATTCACTTTTGACATTTTTATATCTACTTTGAACCCCTGTGTGCCCACTTTTGACACCTGCATATCCACTTCTGACACTATACTCGCCTAGCACCTGTATAAACACTTCTGACACCTGTCTTCCCACTTAAGAAACCTGTATATCCAATATTGACAGTTGTATATC
>NC_136970.1:11534637-11612137 GCF_032717465.1 Coenobita brevimanus | reverse complement strand
ATGTCCTCTTACCTCCATCTTCCTCTCTCCACCTCACTCTTTTCCTCTGCAGTATTCCCTTACCTCCTGTTACTTTCACAATGCTGTGTGGTGGAATTTAGTTAAACCTTGATATGATCATTTACAGCATATTCCAGTGTAGATGTTTTAGAGAGCGACAGATAATTTTACAAGTGTTAGGCACAATTCAGTCATACAAGCACACACACACACACACACACACACACACACACACACCGCTCGCTGGCTCAGTGGTAGCGTTCTCGCTTGCCATCTGGTAGACGGGAGTTTGCGCCTCGCTCAGACTGAGAAAAGTTTCACTGACGAAGTGGGTGGTTACTGTCCCCCTTGAGCAAGGGGACGGGTGTGTGCGTGTGTGAAGGTCACAGCCTTGCCCTTAAATCGGACTATATGAGCTCTCAGCTCCCTTCCGGGAGAGTAAAAGCTGACGATCACGACCATCAAGTGATCCTGACCAACCTGGTGAATTACACACACACACACACACACACACACACACAGCAATAAAAACAGCTCCTGAGAAAGCATTCAGTTATCGTGGACTCCGTAGACTAAATGGACTCAACACTGGCTTCACACCTGGCCAGCCTTCCACATGCCTGCACCTGCTCCTCCACCCACGCAAAATTAGGGCCACCGGGAACGGTAACTATCCTCTGATATTTTCCTGCTTTTTTTTTTTTTTCATCTTTTTCCATCCTATTTATTCTACGTGTCTATTTCTGATATTTCCATGGTATTAGTAATTTCCTTTATTAATTGGTTTTCCTGGGTTCTATGATATACTCTTATTTTTCTTCCATGTCCATCAATCCTGTCCCGTCATTTTTTACATTTTGACGTCATATTTTTGCCCTCCTCCCGTCTCTGTCTCTGTCTGTCTGTCTGTCTGTCTGTCTGTCTGATTCCATTATATCTTACATGATGTGTGTGTGTCTTCCCTCATACCACCTATTTTTGGTCCTGTTCTTTTTCTCTCTCCTTATCTCTTTCTTTTCTTCCTCCATACCTCTTTCTTCTGTCTGTCCACCTTTTTCTGTTTCTCTCTTGTTCGTTCATTTCAACACTCCTTCCGACCATTGTTATTATTTCTGATGCTCACTTTGTCTCTTCGTATCTCAGTTCTTTCCTTTCTCGTCTTCTTTTTTTCTGTTATGAATTTCCTACTCCCTCGCACTATATATTTCATCGTCCGTCCCTCTCTTATCTCTTTTCTCTCTCTCTCTTTCTCTCTCTCTCTCTCTCTCTCTCTCTCTCTCTCTCTCTCTCTCTCTCTCTCGTCTGCTTCAGTAACCAAATATTTGTGTCTGTTTTGCATAATAGCATTTTTTTTTTTGGGGGGGGAAGGAAAATTTTTTTTCAAAAATTGCGTACGGAATTTCGTTTGTAGGTTTGAGAAATTAAAAGACTGGCTGAGGGACTTAACGTGATATCGTGTGTTCTCTGTTAGTATTAAAAAATCAGCATCGCTACGCTGTTGCAACCCTCCATCTGACCAAGCACATAACCCCACCTCTCTGCACACCTAACCAAGCGCATAACGCCCCCCCCCCCATCTTTTCTTTTAAAGGCAAGAGTTAACCGTGACTCCCAGTCCTTCATTTATGCAACAAGCCATCACTGGAACTATCTCCATGTGTCTGTATTTCCTACTTCCTATGATCTCCATTCTTTCAAACGCAATGCGTCCAGGCATCTCGAAATGATCACATCTTGAATTTGGCTCTCTTTTGCATTTTTTTTTTTTTTTTTTTCATTGAAGGAACGGTTTACGGGCTCCTGGCCTTTGGTTCCTTCTTCCTTGAATAAAAAAAAAATCCCGAGCCCTTCACATTCCTTGCGCAGGTCGCATTGGAATATATGGGAAAATTATTGTTTTACTTTTTCATTAATTTCAGAAAAAATAAAACTACTTAAGACACGGCATTCTACCTATCAAGAGGCACCAGTTCGCTTTAAGACACATAACTTGTGAAATTGCATGATTCTATAGTGTACAATTTCCAAGCTTACGCCATGCCAGCCGCCGGGCCGCCCAACTCTACGGACGGACATCTACAGTATTCATGTCAGTGATCACAATACCCTACTCTGACTTTGTCAGGTAGAGGGTAAAAAAAAAAAAAAAAATGTATTCGATTAGTGAGTATCTGAGAGGGAGGAGGTTAAGCTGTATGGGTCTTTGTGTGTGTGTGTGTGTGTGTGTGTGTGAGAGAGAGAGAGAGAGAGAGAGAGAGAGAGAGAGAGAGAGAGAGAGAGAGAAAGTGCTCGTCGCAAGTTGAAGGAGAAAAACATCTAATTGGATCAGCCAGGAAGCGAAGCAGAAAGTTAAGTGTAAAATGTGCGGAGGAGAGGGGGTGTGGGTGGGGTGAGGTGGGAGTGCGTCAGGTTGGAGTAAGTCTTTTGTTGCCAGTCATCCAATGCAGTGGACTTATGCACGGATATTGGATGCCAGGTCATTCACCTTACAGAGAGAGAGAGAGGGTAACCTTTATCAAGACTGGCTGTATCAAGCCATGAACTCTCTCTCTCTCTCTCTCTGTTTGCTGGGTATGAGATAGAGGTGGGCGATCAATGAGTGGGTACATTGGGAAAACATTGTGGCAGCTATATGATAGTATTAATAATAATGATGATAATAATAATAATAATAATAATAATAATAATAATAATAATAATAATAATAATAATTTTGTTCTTAACTGCATTTTATCACAGATGCCATTGTTATAGTTGTGTTCAGTATTTTTTTTTTTATAACTCCGCCATTACAGCAATTCTTGCTGAACTAAATTAGATCATCTTGTGGGGTAGGTTATGAGTGACAGGAGGTTATTTAATTCATTCATTCAGAGAGGAACTTCTGTACCTGGATACAGTCATGTGGGGTAGTAAGAATAACATTAGAAAGGTTTTGTTGTTGCGAACGTTTACCTCCCTCTTACAACAGCTGTGATTGTTATAGTTTTCTGCCCCGATAACAGCGAGATTGTATAAATATCGGAATATCGTGAAGGCAGAGGAAGGGAATAGAGGAAATGGAGAGTAGGAAAGAAAACCAACGAGAACACAACCATTGACTTTACGAGGTTGTTTGTTACGCATGAAGAACAAGAACAATGACAGGATTCTGTATTCGCCTTTCCTTGACTTTCCTGCCAAAAATGGTTTTGCTTACTACACGGAACTGGTCTTGAGTTTATTTGTGAATCCTGGTATTGTTGGTTTTATATGAAGATATGACGGTGCTGAGTATGAAAGTGGCTTATCAGTTATTGAAGAATGTTTATCACCAACACCATCAACACCACTCCCAGTACCACAGCTAATGATGTCATCATTGCCACCATCACCTCTCTCATTGTGTTGATACCATTGTCTTTATCCCATTGTGTTTATACCATTTCTATTTTAATGTGTCCGACTCTGGGCATAGACTTCACAGCCTGCTATCAAGGCCGAGCAGACCTCCTACATACCATACATCTCTACAAGTCATCACTTCGGCGCTAACACCCATCGTCCATATTGAATACTGCTCGGGCTATCTCATACAGAACTGGTGTATTGGTATTAGCGGGGGTATTTTTACGTGTCGGCGGGTCTTCTGGTACATCAGTAAAGCCTGATTTAATGAAATTCAAATCCTTAAACTGTGCCAGGATTTGAACCTCGGTCCGTTAGAACTGCAGGCCACCTCTCTACCGACTGAGCCACGCCTCCCCCATTGTGTTTATATACCTGTGCATAAATATACCATTGTTTATATCATCGTGATTATACCATTGTAATTTTACAGCTGTGTTTATACCACAGTGTTATACCTTTGTTTATACCATTGTGTAATGTCTTTGCTTATACCATTGTGTTAGTACCATTGTATTTCTACCGGTGTGTTTATACCACAGTGTTATACCTTTGTTTATACCATTGTGTAATGTCTTTGTTTATACCATTGTGTTATGTCTTTGTTTATACCATTGTGTTATGTCTTTGTTTATACCTTTGTGTTATGTCTTTGTTTATACCATTGTGTTATGTCTTTGTTTATACCATTGTGTTATGTCTTTGTTTATACCATTGTGTTATGTCTTTGTTTATACCATTGTGTTATGTCTTTGTTTATACCATTGTGTAATGTCTTTGTTTATACCATTGTGTTATGTCTTTGTTTATACCATTGTGTTATGTCTTTGTTTATACCATTGTGTTAATACCACTGTATTTCTACCGGTGTGTTTATACCACTGTGTTATGCCTTTGTTTATACCATTGTGTATACACCATTGTGTTTATACCACTGTGTTTATACCATTGTGTTATGCCTTTGTTTGTACCATTGTGTTCATACCATTGTGTTATGGCATTGTTATGCCGTTGTGTTTAAACCATTGTATTTATACCGTTGTGTTTAGCCCATTGTGTTTATACTACTGTGTTTATACCATTGTGTTTATACCATAGACCATTCTTTATACCATTGTGTTTATACCATCTACCACTCTTTATCTATAACTCTATTCCCAGACGCCTTAATCCCCTAAGGGGTGGCCACAAACAAATCGCCTCCATTTCGCCCTGTCCCCCGCAATTTCACTGCCCAGCTCCCAGCTCACACCCCTCTCTCTCGTATACCTCTCCACTCCATCCCTCCTCCTCATCATCATCGGCCTCCCCTCTCCCTCTCCCCCGCTCAACCTCACTCACATACACTCTCATCCTTAGTCTCTCGCCCTCCACCATCTCCACATGGCCAAACCGCCTCACTGTGTTTCTCCTAACGCTTCCTATCACATCCACATCCACACCACAACGCTCCTTCACTTCTATATTTGTCAGTCTGTCTCTCCATGTGACCACATGCTCCTCTTAAACGACTCATTTCCACTGCTCTCAGTCTTGAGTTGTGTACTTCCAACAAGGTCCAAGCTTCACTTCCATAAGTTAGAGTTGGGATCACAGTACTGTTAGGCAGTAACTTTTTCACTTCCATGCTCACTTCCATGTTTCGTAACACTGCTTTCAAAGAACCAGCAACCTTTCTTCTTTGTTGTACCCTTTCAAACACTTCACCCTCTAAACTTCCATCCTTACTCATCACACTACCCAAGTACTTAAATGCACTAACATTTTCCACTTCATACTCATCCAACCTCACTGTACATTCAGTGACTTCATTTCTCTCGAAGGCCATAACTCTACTCATCCATTCATTTACCATTGGATTCCGTTTCTTACATGCTCTCCCAGACTCATTCACCGAGTCTTGCAGCTCCCTTTCGTTTTCACTTAACAACACAGTGTCATCTGCAAACAACAGTACAGGGAGTTTTCACACACTGCCCTCTCTTATTAGGGCCACTCCAACATCCACTGCCCTATTGTCCAATGCAGTGGACCCATCAATATACAGATTGAAAAACGATGGACACATGACACATCCCTGTTTCAGTCCAAACATCAATATGAAAAATTCACTCAGTTCACTGTTCACACACACTGCAACCTTAGCACCCTTATACATACTTTTCACGGCTTTCAGCAACTTCCCATTTACTCCATATATTCTTAATACTTTCCACAGTACTTGTCTATCCACCGTGTCATATGCTTTCCTCAGATCCATGAAGGCCACATATAACTTCTTTCCCTTTGTAGAAATTTTTCCACTAAAGACCTAAGTATGAATAAGTCATCTACACAACCTCTTCCCTTCCTAAAACCTCCCTGTTCTTCCCCAACTAATTCCTCTGTTATTTCCCTAACTCTGTCAATAAGTATCTTACCATCTTCTTTTCCTATTACACTACGAAGAGAAATGTCCCTATGATTACCACACACTTCTTTTTCCCATTTCCCTTTGTACAGGGGAATTTTTCCTGACTTCCAATCCTCCGGAATTTTGCCTTCCTCCGAGACCAATTTGCACATCTTCCACATCCATTCTACTACTATCTCTCCCCCATGCTTCAGCATTTCACTACACACTCCAACAATTCCAAGGGCTTTCCCCATTTTGACTTTCTTCATTGGTTCCACAACTTCCATTCTACTGACTTCTTCCTCTCTTCTCACATCGCTTCTCTCCCAGCCATTCCCCAGCCACTTATATTCGAATTACTTTCATTATCTATGTTCAGCAATTCCTTAAAGTGTTCTCTCCATCTGCTCACTTTTTCTCCCTTTTCCACTAATAATCTACTATTTTTATCTATCACTCTCCACCTAACTTCTTTGACCCCTATCTATCATTACCTCTTTCCAGAACATTTTATTACATTCCCTCCACGTTATACTCATTCCTTCCATATTCCTCATCCACTATCTTCCTACTCTTTCTTATTAATCTTTTCACCTCTCTCTTCCTCTTTACCTCTAACTCTCTATTCTGTCTCTCAACTCGTTTCACACTCCTGTTTCTCATCCCCTCTACTATTTGCTTTTTTCTTTTGTGCCACAACCTGCCTCACCTCTTCATTCCACCATGCAGTTCCTTGCACCCCCTTTCGTCTTCTCTTCACTCCACACACCACCTCACATGCTGCACAGATTTCTTGTGTGAATATCATGCACACATCTTCCACGTCCCCCATCTACTCCAAATCATATTTACCTAATCTCTCCTCCACTTCTCTCTTATATTCTGCATTTTTTCCATCCCCTTGTAACCTATCCACCCTCCTTGTAAGAACTACTATCTTCTGTCCTTCCTTTCTTCTATTCCTCCTCTTCATTTCAGCCTTGACTTTTACTACCACCAAATGGTGGTCAGAAAGTCCACTCCCCCAACCTCAATAATTATGCTCTTGCATCCATTACACACCTTATCACCTATCATCTGTCTATCATTCTTTATACAGTTGTGTTTGTACCATTCGTTATGCCATTGTGTTCCATAGGTATAGTAAGGCCTTGCAAGATCATGCCTTTGAAAACAACGGTGGGGTGTTGGTGTTGAATAGGACAGTGTATTGTGGTGTGCAAGCACTTGTAATTAACTGAGACTATTATTGTTTATTAAACGCTGATTAACTGGTAGTGTTTGTGATGGTGTATCGTTAGAGCAAGATGTTTTGATCACATGTCGTTGAAACTATTGTTACGTGTTGTGTGTGTGTGTGTGTGTGTGTGTGTGTGTGTGTGTGTGTGTGAGGGGGGGGGGATAAAAAGGACAAAGGACTGTAGAACATAAGCGAGAAAAGAGGAAAACGCCATAAGAGTAGTGGAGAGAGAATGGGTGTGGAGGGGAGAAGTGAGGAATCGATAATGAGAGGAATAACATGAAGGGATAAAAATTAAGTAGCATAAAGGAAAGAGTCGAAAATGGAGAAGGGAAAGGAAGTGAAAGGAAAATTAGGGAGAGAACGGCAATGAGAGCTTGAGAGTCAGAGAGGAGCTGGGGAAGAGGGAAGTGAATGACTGAATTCATAGAACTTTACCTGAACCGTTATTAGAAACACAGAGATATTAATTTAGTTTCTCGTCATATCTGTATCCAACATTTCTTTTCCCGCCATATCCACATCACTACATTTTCTCTCTCACTTCATGCTACTATATTCATGATTTTCTCTTCTTTTTGTCTCACTTCCTAATTCTTCATTTAGGTCATTCTCTTACCTTCATAATTTACACTGTTTTTACAAGCATCTTCATCCAGTGAATCATACACCTTATATGCTTCTTTACTATTATCTTTCTAATCCTTTCATTCTTCTAATCCTCGCCCTTCCTCCTTTCTACATATCCAGCCTTCCTTCCATTGTCTCTCTTGTTTCGTTTTCCCTCATAACTGTTTTTTTCTTTCTGTCTTTCAATTATTCATCTTCTTTCTTTTATTTATCCATCTCTCCCCATCCACCTTTCCTTCCTTTCATGCTTTGTCCTGTCTTACTCTCTTTCCTCCATCCCTTCCATTCACCTTTCCTCCATACTTTACATTTTCCCACTCCTTCTATCTTCCCTCATTGCATCGCCTTTCCTTCCACCACACTTCCATTGCCCGTCATTTTCTCTACTTCCTCTCTTTTTCTCCCAGACGCAAATGATCTTTTTATTATTATCCCCATTTTCTTCATAATCATGACTCTCTCTCTCTCTCTCTCTCTCTCTCTCTCTCTCTCTCTCTCTCTCTCTCTCTCTCTCTCTCTCTCTCTCTCTCTGTCTTCTCGTCATTACGTTTCATTATATTTTTAAAACCTACATCAATCTTACACACACACACACACACACACACACACACACACACACACACACACACACACACACACACACACACACACACACACACACACACACACACACACACACACTATTTTTAACACTGGCAGCGCAGAGACCAAATCACACACTATTCTTCGATCAGACTTTCAGTATCAACAAACTTTCGAATTTTTTCAGTTATTTTTTTTCGCTTCAAAGTTTGGCTCACACAATCAATCGCCAGCTTCTCAATTCATCCGGCCTTAATCTGCCTCAAGGCTGTTATCCACAAAGACTTTGGTAAAGAACTTTTGCCACATATGTTTGATTGCCTAAAGGTGAAAAAGGGGGAGAAAGGAGGAGGAGGTGTGGACGAAGGAAGTAAAAACAAAAGCAGTGTAACAAATATAGCACCACGGAATACAGATTAAAGAAACCGATGCCTAAAAGGATGATAATGTAGATTACCGTAATGCAGAATATTATGAGAGAAAAAACGAGGGGATCATACCCTTTATCAGAAGATAACAACATTTTACAACAATTACCAACGTCTTTTCCACCTTGGTTCTCTGTAACCTATGAACCAAGGCGTACTGGGTCCCTGCAGTTATCAGTACAAGGAAAAATGAATACTATGTAATTTAATACCAAACATGATATGTTATTACATCACTTTCAGATTTTTATTGCCAGCACTACATGATGCAATCCTGATGACAATGATTATTTGGTCATGTAGAGAAGGTGTGTGTGTGTGTGTGTGTGTGTGTGTGTGTGTGTGTGTGTGTGTGTGTGTGTGTGTGTGTGTGTGTGTGTGTGTGTGTGTGTGTGTGTGTGTGTGTGTGTGTGTGTGTAATAACACAGCCTCGCTCGTTACAGTTCCGGCAATGTCTACGATTTTTCCACCAATGCAGTGACTGTGCTCCCTACACTGTACTAAACAAATTCAGACTTACAAAACAAATTCATTAAGAGTTTGGTAAGTTTACTGTATGAGAGGAAAATATAGAGAATTTCATAAGAATAGTTAAATAAATTGTCAGACTAACAAGAATAAAAAGGTAAAAGGGATAACATGAAAAGAAGAAAGCGTGAAAAGTGTACGATGTGTGGAGGGAATCCATAGTGGCCAGTGAATAAGGAAACGAAAACTTTTTCAAGAGAAAAGACGAAATAAGAGAGGGCAGTGGTTATGATTAACAAGCAGCCAACAAGCAGTCCCATGTACCAGTACTGCATCTATTGCCTGGGTAATACTAAATCTGCATTGATGTGTGACCCAATTTTTTGCTGGGTCAGCGGATATGACTGGCACAAATGGGAATATGACTCTGGAGGAGGGATGGCACTAGTGGGAATATGACACTGGAGGAGGGAAGGCACGAGTGGGAATATGACACTGGCGGAGGGATGGCACCAGTGGAAATATGACACTGGCGAAAGCATGTCACGAGTGGGAATATGACACGGGAGGAGGGAAGGCACGAGTGGGAATATGACACGGGAGGAGGGAAGGCAGGCCAGAAAACAAGTAGTGCTAAAAATAAAAGTATAATTTCCTGTGGCATAGAGGTGGTAAAGGTATCTTTGATGAGATCGGGTGAGTGAGTTTATTACGGCTTGTGAAGAATCCATTACACACAGATATGTTAACAGTTGCTGTGGTGTTGCTGCTAACGGTACCAAAGATATCACGCACACACACACACACACACAGACACACACACAAGGTTGATGTAAATTACACTGAGGGTTGCTGGCATCATCGATGTACAGTGATTTTACGATTATATTATATACTACTTTATTTAATGCATTAATACTCTGCTGTATCAAACTCACTCCCTTTTACCTTTTCCCTCCCCTCCCGTCTCACCTTTTCAGTTTCTCACGAGAAAAAAGAAAAAGGGAAAAATGAAGATCATTCTGTAGTCTACACACGTTTACATTCGTCCACATTCTATTACGTACACATGCACTCATGTGCACATATTACATGGAATGATTTGGTGCTAACAGTTCTATTTATCTATTGCTCGACGCCTTAATCCCGTAAGAGGTGGCCACAAACAAATCGCCTCCATGTTGCCCTGTCCCTTGCCATTACAATGCACTGCTCCCAGCTCAAAGCCCCCTCTGTAAATTCACTGCCCTGCTCCCAGCTCGAAGCCCCCTCTCTCATATACCTGTCCACTCCATCGCTTCACCTCATCCTTGGCCTCTCCCTCCCTCTCCCCCTCCTCCACCTCACTCAGATACACTCTTCTCGTCAATCTCTCGTTCTCCATCCTCCCCACATGGTCAAACCACCACAATATGTTTCTCCTAACGCTTCTTATCACAACTACATCCACGACACAACGCTCCTTCACTTCCTCATTTGTCAGTCTGTCTCTCCATGTGACTCCACATGCTCCTCTCAAATAACTCATTTCCACTACCCACAGTCTTGCCTTGTGTCCCTTCAACAAGGTCCAAGCTTTACATCCATACGTTAGAGCTGGTATCGCAGTACTGTCATACAGTAACTTTTTCACATCCATGTTCACTTCCCTGTTTCTTATCACTGCTTTCAAGGAACCAGCAACCTTTCTTCCTTGTTGTGCCCTTTCAAGCTCGTAACCCTCTAAATTTCCAGTCTTACTCATCACACCACCTAAGTACTTAAACACACTTACATTTTCCATTTCCTTATCCAACCTCACTGTACATTCACTGACCTCATTTCTCTCGAAGACGATAACTCTACTCTTCCCTACATTACCTTTAGATTCGGTTCTTACCCTCCCAAACTCATTCACGAAGCATTGCAGCTCCCCTTCGTCTTCACTTAACAACACAGTTTCATCTGCAAACAATAGTACAGTGAGTTTTCACACACTGCCCTCTGTCATTAGGGCCACTCCAATATCCACTGCCCTGCCTTGTATCTTTTTTATAACCCCATCCATATACAAATTGAACAACCATGGAGACATAAAACATCCCTGTTTCAACCAAACCTTCAAACAGAAAAATTCACCCAGTTCACCGTCCACACGCACCGCAGCCTTAGCACCCTCATACATACTCTTCACGGCCTTCAGCAACTTCCCATTTGCTCCATATACTCTTAATACTTTCCACGGTCTTTGTCTATCCCTGTCATGTGCTTTCTCCAAATCCATGAAATCAGTATACAACTTTTTTCCCCTGTCTATAACCTTTTCCACTAAAGAGCTAAAAATGAATATCAGATCTACACAACCTCTTCCCTTCCTATAACCTCCCTGTTCTACTCCAACTAATTCTTCTGTTATTTCCCTAACTTTGTCAGTAAGTATCCTACCATATACTTTTCTTATTACACTAAGAACACAAATGCTCCTACGAATACCACACACTTCATTTTTCTCAATTCCTTTGTACAGAGGAATAATTATACCTGACTTCCAACCCTCCAAGATTTTACCTTCCTCCCAGGACAATTTGCACATTTTCCACATCCATTCAACTACTGCCTCTCCCCTTTGTTTGAGCGTTTCATCACACACTCCATCAATTCCTGGGGGTTCCCCATTTTGACTTTCTTCATTGCTTCCATAACTTCCATCCTACTGGTTTCTTCATCTCTTTTCACATCCGTCCTTCTCCCAGCCATTTCCCAGCCACTTATACTCGCATTACTTTCATTGTCTATGATCAACAATTCCTTAAAGTGTTCTCTCCATCTGCCCACTTTTCCCTTCTCCCTCCATTAGTAATCTACCATTTTTATCTTTCACTCCCCTACTAGCTTCTTTAACACCTGTCTAACTCTCTTTACCTCTTTCCGGAACATTTTCTTACATTCCTTCCACTTTACACTCAAATTTCTTTCCTAATTCCTCATCCACTCTCTACTTACTCTAATATTTTCAACTCTCTCTTCTTCCCTACATATACATATATCTCTCTTCCGTCTTACAACTGTCGCCACACCCCTGTTTCTCATCCACTCACTATATGCTTTCTTTTGTGCCACAGCCTGTCTCACCTCTTCATTCCACCTTGCACCCACTTCCATCTTCTCTTCACCCTACACAGCACCTCACATGCTGCATCGATTTCTTCAGTGAATATCTTACTCACACCTTCCACGTCCCCTATCTGCTTCATGTCGTATTTACCCAATTACTCATCCACTTCTCTCTTATATTCTGCATTTTTTTCCATCCTCTCGTAACCTTTCCACCCTCCTTGTAAGAACTACTTCCTACTGTCCTTCCCTTCTTCTATTCCTTCACTTCATTTCAACCTTGACTTTCACCACCACCAAGTGGTGGTCAGAAAGTCCATTCCCCCAACCTCTGTATGCTCTTGCATCCATTATACACCTTCTCATTCAATCATCCACACACACATAAGCAATTATTGCCTTCCGTTCATTCAGTTCACCTCCCACCTTCCTCATCAATCGGCACGTATACCTGTGGATCATTTTGTGTGTGAAGAGGGTATTGGCTATCACCAAACCCCTCCCGGCACAAATGTCCACTAGAGCACTGCCATTCTCATCCACTTCTGCAGGCACACCCCACTCACCAACTACTCCATCCACCTTCACATTTCTTACTTTTCCATTCACATATCCAATCAAAAAGACTCTCATTCCTTTCAGACTTTTCCATGCATGCTTCCACATTTGTCCAGAACTCTTCTTTCACACTGCTTGCATGATCTTGTGTTGGCACATAAACACACAATTGCTCACATTTGTAGTCCAGCTTTCAATCTTAAGCACACAATATTGTTGAGCCAACTGATCCTTACTCTCTTATATCCACCTTCCATCTCTTGCACATGACAATACACACTCCTTCTTTTGCCCTGTCATTCTCACCTACTCCCGCGCATATACCCCATCCATACTCCCATTCTCTCACACTCTAACCTCACCATTTAGTTTCAGTTAATCCACATACATCCACTTTTGCACCGTCAAGCACCTGGACAATCTTTCACCTCATCATTTGCACCCGTTACATTCCATGTCGCAATCCGCACCACGTCCTTTGTTCGGTCCTTACTCGTCACCTGTTGGCCAGTCCTGATCCGAGGCTTCTTGTTCGTATTTTTAGTTGGTTGTTTTCCGGAGAGGAACACTATCCCTCCGCCAACCCACCTGTCACGTAAGGAACACGTGTTGGTTAGTTATAAGGTTAGTTATAAGGTACTAACAGTTACTAGTGATATTTAGCTACTTATATATTATCTCTTCTTCCTCGTCCCACATTCGTCAGTAAATTGAATTTCAATTTTATCGCAATCATTGCATCCCATAAAATTCCTTAGTTTTCCTTATTTTGAGGGTTTCAGAGCTCAAAAGATGGACGGAAGGCGCACGACATTTAGCAGTTACATGCAGATATATTAATACCGCTGAAATAAGTTACGAGACGGGTGAAATACATTGCAGGGGGAGAACTTTAGTGAGAAATATGTAACTCGGCAGAAACTCATTTCTGTAAGCGGAATGGGTGAAGCAGGTACCTGTGAGAAAAAAATATATATATTGCCAGATGGAAGAAACTACCAAATGAATGAATTAGCCACTAAATTTGTGTTCTTCTCTATTTCTTTCAGCTTACGTAAAACGTCTCTCAATGAAAGGGCTAGACAAAATCTCTTATTAACCTCTGCATAACGATGATATTTTACCTCCTTCATGCTGCTCACAGACAATTATATTCAGCTTCGGCGAACCTCGTCTATCCGGTAGTGAAAGGATGAAATTACTGTGTTAGTGAAAGATTAGTTTTAAAAATGAAACACCAATTAAACTACATGGTTGGCTGAATGATATGGGTGTTTAAGGTGGTTTATTCCAGTGGCTTTACTATTTGAAAAAGGGAGGATGATTGTGAAATGTGGACTCCTGTGAGTGTAGATACCCCAATCTCTCTCTCTCTCTCTCTCTCTCTCTCTCTCTCTCTCTCTCGTACCTTATTATCCAAAACATCGGCCATTCTCGTAAAGTTACTAAAAGGCAAATATGTCAGAAAGATCGGGTAAAATTGAAAGAGTAAAGAGTGAAAGGGAAAAATAAGTGAAAATAAAACTAAGACGATAAGAGGCAATCTACAGAACAAATAATTTACAAAGAATAACAGGAGGAGTAAGAGATATGGAAGAAGGGGTGGAGAAGGAAGACTTATATACGCAATAAGGTGTAATAACAGGGCGTATTATGAAGGTAGTGGCAGAAAGAAAACGGGATATAAATGGATGAGAGAGAGAGAGAGAGAGAGAGAGAGAGAGAGAGAGAGAGAGAGAGAGAGAGAGAGAGAGAGAGAGAGAGAGAGAGAGAGAGAGAGAGAGAGAGAGAGAGAGAGAGAGAGAGAGAGAGAGAGAGAGAGAGAGAGAGAGAAAGAGAGAGAGAGAGAGAGAGAGTTTCAACTTTTTGTGTAAAGCGAGTAGGACGATATCAACACCTCACAGTTCGGTGTATCTGTCCTTAAAGTCTGTAATTCTGTCTGTCTGTCTGCTTGGAAACTTCGCAACGAACTGCGCTTCACCGTTTCAGTCAAGTATAGACCTACCCCCTCCACTGCTGTCTCCCCCTTCCCCACCAAAACGAAAGCAGTGGAGCTTGGATAGAACCCACAAATAAACGAAGAAAGAAAGAAAGAAAGAAAATTAAGTTTAATATGACTGAACATGATATGGTAGAAATGAGAGTGAAATGAGAGGGTGGACTGGTTAAGACTGAAGGTCTGCCAACACCATATCGTCAGTACCTTGGGTGGCACGACAAACTGTGACTTGACAGAAAGAAAAAGAAATGAACTACCAAAGAATTAATATGACAGGCCGAACCCATGATGAACATAAAAAAGGAATGAGAAAATTGATGAAAGGAAGCCTAAAATGAGAGTGGCTGCTGGATAAAATTAAATGTCCACCTGCACAACACCCTCACGCTTTCCACTGATCGCTTAGGGAACGATGAAATAAGAGCAATATGAGGCTCTGTTAGTCTTGGGTCACTGAATATAATTGGTTGCACACACACACACACACACACACACACACACACACACACACACACACACACACACACACACACACACACACACACACACACACCTAATCTCTACGTTGTCGGTAGCAGTGTGCATAACATTACTTCGGAGTGACTTAAATGCATTTTCCCAGACAACAATTTGGGTGGGAACATAAAACTGCCAGGGAGTTGGCAGAAAACGAACAGACCAAAATATACGACAATGGACTCGACTGCAGCAACCTTGACCTTTAAAAGTACTGAACAACTATAAGTATCAAAGATGGAGGAGTGTGTAAGTACGGGTATAGTAGAAATCCTGGGGAAAATTTAGGCAGGACAAAAAAGATTTTACTGCTATTACCAGGGAGACTATGACTGTGATTAACCAAACACCTGCCATTCCACTGGTTGATAGGGAATGGTTGGTAGGTAGGTTGGCTGGTTGGTTGGTTGGTTGACTGATTGGTTGGTTGGTTTATTGGATGGTTGACTGGTTGGCTGAATTACTGCCTGGCCACAGCTGAGCCTTACGAGGTCTGTCCGAGGAGTATCCAGCCATTTGATGTAAAAAAAAAATAATATATGGCTTACCAAGGAAAATGGCACCCTAGTCACCTTCAGATTACTCCCCTTGGGACTTCACACACTTCCCCCAGCGTCCCTTCCACTTTTGAAAACAGTCTGCAAAGACCTCTTTCAGGATGTCCACCAGCTGCCTCATCACGTTCTCCTTAATTTCGTCCACGGTCCGAAATTTCCCTTTCAATGGCGATTTTAGCATTGGGAAAGGCCATAAATTGCAGGGAGCCAAATCTAGGCTGTAGAGGGACTGAGAGACCTGGGTGATGCGATGTTTTGCTAAAAAATAACCTGCACGAAACGTGAAGAATGGGTGAGTGCATTGTCATGATGAAACAGCCAGTCACCACTTGCCCACAGCTGTGGCCATTTTCTTCTTACTGCATTCCTCAGCCTGTGAAACTTCGATGTAGTACTCCTTCATTATTTTCTAGCCAAATGGTCACCTTCATGACCAAAAAATACTGCCAACATGGTCTTGACATTGCTCTGATTTTGCTGTGCCTTCTTCGGACGTAGAGACGCTGGCGACTTCCACTGAGAAGACTGGGTTTTTGTTTCAGGGTCATAGCCATAGATCCACGACTTATCTCCGTTTATGACCTGTTTCAGGAAATGTGGGTCATTGTTTGCGGTTCGAAGCAAGTCCACTGCAACCTCAGCACGAAATTCCTTTTGCTCTTGTGACAAGAGCTGTGGAATGATTTTGCCACCACACATTTCATACCAAGATCCTCTATCAAAATCTCTCTGTGCAATCCCTAGATCTTCTAATTCTAGCACCGTCAATCGCCGATTTTCGTTGACTGCAGCTCACAGGCATTCAACACTTTTGGGTGTTCTGCTTGTTGAAAGCCTTCCAGAACATGGACCACTTTCAACTGATTCCCGTCCATTTTTAAAGCACCTTTACCACAGTTTTATCTGGGATTCACTCACTGAACCATTCCGGTAAGCCTTCTGAAAAATTAAGACAGTTTCCACGGATGAATGATCAAGTTTGTAGCAAAATCTGATGCACATTCGCTGATCTACTCGCTCGGTCAATGTCAGTGCGATGGTCACACAGTTCCCACACTCACTCAGCGGCGTCTGCCGGCCCACTTGAGTGTGGCTAGTCACGCACGCACAGTACAGTCCCCTCTGAGTGCCTGCCAAGTCACATCAAGGCTACACGACCACTTCAAGAGTTGTTCACACTGGCTGGATACTTTCTGGACAGACCTCGTATATTCACCCCAGCCCAGTCCAACCACACTCCGCCTCCATCAACAAAACCAATATTCACCAGCTGGAGAGACTAGTAAGTGAAGACCAATGAAACAGGAAGGACGACTCTGAGCACAAATTTGTGCTTTTTCTGGTTATGGATTAGAAAGTTCTGGTGCATTGCACGATATGTTAATTCTTAATTATTTCTGTCAGTATGGGTGCGTGACATAATTCAATATACTTAGGCTGTCCTAGCCTCTGCCACACTCACACATTCAAATGGACGTACACAGTCATGTTTTTCAATGTCCGTCACTGGATACCTCGTATTAAAACCCTCAAGTACAACTGGCAATGCATGCACTCTAATTATACGAATGAATTCATCAATGTGGCTGGCCTAATTTTTACGTATATGTATAACGAACTGGACAAAGCACTATATATTATTACACCAAATAGATTCTTTATTCCTTCATATCATGAAGTGTATGAAGCTTGATGACCTCGTTCAGGGTTTTACGTTTTGACAAACAAAGATCATTTACATTAATGTTTTGAATTGCCACTCATTACAAAACAATAAGGAGTCTACCCTAGACTGTTTTTGTTGTCCAGAATACCACATCAAAGTACATGAAACACCAATGTTCAGACTCAGTTTACTGAAGTTACTAGTAATGATATTTACGGCTGATTGCACAATATTGGCTGAAATAAAGTTACTGGACCATAGTTCATTATTTCACATTATTAGCATGAATATTGTCATGGGTATTCTACTGACAGCACACAGTTGACCCACAGCATAAAGGTGTGCAGTACAATACATTAATTACATAGAGTAATTTATTACCAACACCAGTTAATTATGTTTACAGATGAGCTTTGATCTGCAGGCCTTCTCAGCCCCTAAGTGAGCTCCTGTGTGTGTGTGTGTGTGTGTAGTTGTTGTTTTTCATGACTGCTGCCAACACGATATATCTCTTACATATTCGGCCATGAAAAGCATTAAATAATTGGTGGATTGGGGACACAAGTGTTCCCGTACGGTATATCAAACATACACACACTGGCTCCACTTACCCGTCCTCCAGACCTATATCCAACCCGTTGAGTAATCAGCCAAATAGCATTTTTTCCTTCCTCTGCTTTACTCAATATATATATATATATAGTTTTTTTTCCATTACATCGTCAGCATCACTCCAAGTAGCACTGTTTCTTTTTGTCTCGCCCGCGTTACTCTAAGTTGACTTTTTTTTTTTTTTTTTTTTTTACTTCGTCTCCATTACTCCAAATTGCATTTCTTTTTATCGCGAAAAAGAGAGTATTACTGCAAATTACTTAATGTAAAATACAAAATGTCCATCTTGCTTTTGGATGCCCATTTGCCTTGGCTAAAACAATGAGGAGCTATAACGGAAAAAATGTAACATAAACGCTGTATACGAATATACAGGTGAGAATGGATACATTTTCAAGACCTTCCTTCTCATTTTCTTTCCTCTTTTCCCCATCCTTCTTTCTTTCTCTTCCAACTTCTTCATTTTCTCTCTCCCAGCTCCTCCTCATTTATCGTTTGAGTAACTACGCAGCCTTTCTTTCTTTCTTTCTTTCTTTCTTTCTCTCTCTCTCTCTCTCTCTCTCTAATGCTTCGTTTTGCAATTCATCTCTCCCTCTTCTCTCTCTTTTGTTTCCTATTTTTTCAGTCTCTTCTCCTGCCATCCTTCACTTTTTTCTTATCTTTTACCCATCCCTCTTTCTTTCAACAATTTCTTTCTCTCTTTCTTAATACTTTCCATTCGCTCCTTACTCTTCCTTCACCCTTGCATCTTCCTTTCCATTCCCTCGTACACCATTTTAACTCCTGTCTCTGCTAACTGCCACCTATAATTTCATTTCCACCTACCTATCTGAAACTCCTAATTTTATTTCTCGTCTCTTAAGTCTCACAGTCAAGTCTCTCTCCTCGTCTTTGCTTCCGCCTCCCTATCTTTCCTCATTTATTATCTCTTTCCAATTAGATTTCACATTCTCGTTTCTCTCTATATCTTTCCCTCCACTTCATTATCTATCCTCTGTTATCTTCTTCCATTATATCGTCCGTTCGTGGTCTGTTTAAATTTTCCTGGTCAGTGGACTTCAGATTCTTCGTATAAAGGTTTTGCTATGACCACCTCTCATCTTGTGCAAATGTTTTCATCGTGCCCTCCCTTCCCTTGGCCCCTAACCTTCTCGCTCCCTCTCTTTTATTCTTGTCTCTCGCTATTTTGAACCCTTTACTCAGTTGCACTCAGTCTTTCTTGCATTTCCCGTCTTTCCATCGACCTTTAATATAGTCAGCATTCTAACAGTCAGTTCCTTTCTCTTCTAAGCACTACGCAGGCCTTCCTCTCACAGTAGGTGTAGTTTTCATCATTCTTATTCCTCTAAACTAATGATCTGTCTTTCTTACTTGCATAATCATTGGTTCTTATAACCATACACTAAGGTACACAAAGTAAACGCCACCATTTTCCTCTCGTAACAAAGATCCGTTCTTGTACAAAGAACTAGACATTGCAAGGTTCTGCGTATCCTTTGCTCGTTCCATCTTCAAAAAAAAAAAAAAAAAAAAAAGTTATGTTGTGACAACGTTCTTGAATTTTGTAATAACGCCACTTGGAAATAGTGCAAATGTAATCGAAGTGAGCGAGATGAAGGATATACCGAACTTGTAACACTGCAATGACAAGGAGGAGGAGGAGGACGAGGAGGAGGACGAGGACATAAGACAGAAAGAAGCAATACGAGGAAGAGACAGAATGAAAGTGTACAATAAAGTGCACATAAGGAAGAGGCAAGAGAGAAGAGAGGAGCGTCGGAATAAAAAAGGATGAGGGGAGTAACTGAGTTCGAAACGGAGAAACGAGTGTTCGTAGAATACTAAAGTAATGAGAGAGAGAGAGAGAGAGAGAGAGAGAGAGAGAGAGAGAGAGAGAGAGAGAGAACATTTCAAGAGCGGCGAGGGGGGGGGGGGCAGGGACAAGTGAGATAGGAAACAGGTGACGTGAGTGGATGAGGAGGAGAGGCTGTTTAGACCGTGGAGAGGGAAGAAGCAGAGGAGACGAGGGGAGAGAGTGATGGAGAGTGATGAAAGGAGAGGATAAACGTGGTTAGGAGAGGAGGCAGACAGTGATGATAATAATGGGGGTGAGACGGTAAATCATCATGTTCGTAGTATAAAACAAGGAAGGAAAAGAAGAAAAAGGTGGAGAGAGTTAAGAAAAAAGGGTGGATGAAAACGAATCGAAGTGAAAAGAAGAAGGCAAAAGTGGGGGAAAGAAGAAAAACAAAGACTATGATATTAGGAAACCAGGGAGCAGGGAAAGAGATAAAGAAAGAGTATAAAAGGAACGCAAGAGAGAAAAGATGGAAGAACATATGAGAGGAAAGAATATAGGAGGAAGAGAGGGAGGAGAATGAAGGAAAACTTATTACTGCACAAGATTTGAAGAGTCGAAGTTAACGGGAGAAGACATTAAAGAGATGATGAAAGCAATGATACAGCAAAAGTACAGATGCAGACCTCAAAAAGGATAAATGAACATATAAAATAGATAATAAAAAAGGGAATATAAATCAACTAGATTAATACAAGAAAAGGTTGCTATAGAGAGACATTGGATTAAAGTCATAATAAACACTTAAATGGAGGAAAACGAAAAAGAACACTCAGTGAATGAAGAAATCAAACTAACTAGAAAACGAAAAAAAAAAAAAAAATGCAAATTAGTAAAACGGACGAGGAACTAGCATGTGCCACGGACGAGAGGAAAAAATGGAGTCAAATCAGAGAGCAGGATGGTTGAGACGGAGGGGATCACCACGCCATGCAAGGGTGTGTATTGGCTTCGTAAAAATAGCACTTCCCCTCCACACCACCTGCTCTTTATTCCATTACCTCACCCATTATTCTTTCATATCCCCACCTCTCTCCCCGAAGTTACCCCACCCCTCCCCTCCTTACCACCTGCCCTTTACTTCATCATCTCATCCATTATTCACAACCCTTACCTCCCCCTAACTTCCCTAGCCATCCCCTCCCCACCATCCCTTTACCTCATCACCTCATCATTATCTTCACCATCCATCTTGCACCACATACGTAAGAACTAGAAGTGGTTTGTCACCCAACCTTGTTTCCGTGTGTGTGTGTGTGTGTGTGTGTGTGTGTGTGTGTGTGTCTGTGTGGCTTTTCCTTTTTCATGCTAGTCAAAATCTAAATAAAATCGAGATGTAAGGATCCGAGGCTAGGCTACCGTCATCCAGCACATTTAACTCTATAAATGGGATGTCAATTAAATCCTTGGTTCCTCTGACGATTTTGTCCATGTCAAGATGGACCTTTCATACTGATGGAGTTATAAACTATCCCCACGAACGCCCTCCAAACAAATACCTCTTTTTGTATTTTATTCCTGTCATCCCCACACATATAGTTTATACAGGTTCGGAATGACCACTGTTACATAGCCTATGATTTCATCATCCTTTGTGTAATTTTAACGCACAGTATGCTGCATGTTTGATCACGAGCGTGTTCTGCCTCAGTCCCCCCTTCTACCGTTATAGTAGAGTAAATCGTCCTTTCTGTTGTTCAGAGCGGGATTGTCAGCTCTTTTTCCCCTATGGCTTCATTTGCGCGTCCTTCTTACAAGTTGTATCAAGCTCTGCTGGCCCCTATATAATGAGCTCAGTCTCTGCATTATTGCCACTTAGATCTACTCCTCATTTTGCTCACATCTCTGTCCTCCCCTGTACAGTTATTATTATTGTGAGTGCTCAGGAAGTCTCCAACCATCTAGCAGCTGTGTGTAATTTGAGTATAACTGTTGTTGCATTTTTTCCTGTGCTGTGTAGCATAAGGTTGATTCTTAGGCCTAGTGAGGTTTTGTGATTTATGTAGGGTTCTTACTGTTATCCATTGTTAATAATATTTTGTATCTGTAATAATATATCTGGCATTCACTGAGTATTAGCTGGTATCTCATTTTAACAGGGCTGACTTAGATAAATTTACTCATGCTAATTTCGTGCTAATAGAGGCTATTCCAGTTAACCATATATTTAACCTGTTTCTTGCCATTACATTATCCTTATGAGTCCTGAATGTTTTGTTGTTAGTTTGAGCATTAAACTTTAACTTGTAATTTTACCTAACTCTTTTGTTTTGAACCTGGAACTTTACGGGACAGTAGTGATTTTTAGTATTCTCACTTAAAGTGTACATTATCTTTCTCTGTTCCGTAACATAAATTTGGCGACCTCTTATCAGGATATTCAGGATATTATCATAAGGATATTGCTTGATATTTTGTGACTGTGATTTATTCATGATGTCTACTATTACTACGCTTGATGAAGCCAAAGATTTTTTGTCAAATGTGCAAACAGTGTGTGATGTAGAAAACAGAACAAAGAATGAACTTCGCTCTCATCATTCTAAAGATAAAATTGTTGACATGATTAATGAAAGCTTGTTTAATGTAACTCCTCCAAATGAGCAAACGCAGATTGAATTAGCTAAGTTACAGCTAGCCCTGCAGGAGGCTCGTGTTAAGGAGGCTGAATTTCAGGCAAATGCTAAGGAGGCTGAGTTTCAGGCACGTGCTAAGGAGGCTGAGTCTCAGTCTCGTATTCAGGAGGCACAAATTGAAATTGCTAGGATTCAGGCAGACCATGAGTATCGCATGAAACAAGGTGGAACTGGATCATCTAGCGCTGATGATTTTGATGTGGCTAAAAATGTTAAACTTGTCCCTCCTTTTAATGAATCTGATTTAACTAAGTATTTTCAGTTGTTTGAGAGGGTAGCTACAGGTTTTAATTGGCCCAAAAAGTATTGGCCAGTACTCCTTCAAACTGTTCTCACCGGTAAAGCTCAAGTAACTTATGCATCTTTGCCTCAGGATCAATCTGATAATTATGATGTAGTTAAGAGCTTGATTCTTAAGGCCTATGAACTTGTTCCTGAAGCCTATAGAGTAAAATTTAGGACAACTTATAAGCAAGAGAAGCAATCCCATGTTGAGTATGCAAAAATCAAAGAAGATCTGTTAGAGCAGTGGTTAAATTCTAAGAATGTGGATTCTGATTTCGGTAAATTTAAGCAGATGATTTTGCTGGAGGACTTCAAAAGGTGTATTTATAAAGATGTAAGCCTATATCTTGATGAGAAAAGAATAGATAATTTGTCTGATGCTGCAGTTTTAGCTGATGAATATGTTCTCACTCACAAGAGATATTCTAAAGAAAAAGGGAAAGCTGAGAGTAAGTACGTTGCCTCTACTCAGAGTACAGGTAACAGGAAAGAGAATAAAGATGATGTTTCTCAGGAAGTAAATACCAGCTTCACCTCTAGATTTCAGAAAAGTAAATGTACTTATTGTAGTAAGCTTGGTCATACTACGGAGAAATGTTTCAGGAGACAGCGTGATGTGAACAAAAAGGAGTCTTTAAATATTCAGTCAATTGGTCTAGTGTCCTGAGAGTTCTCAGAATTCTTTAACTGAGTTAACTGAACCTGCTTTGAGGGGTAAATTAAATTCTCATGATGGAGCTCCTCTTTTGAGCAGTAACGTGGGTGACACTCTCAAGAGTTCATGTGCTAATTTCCTGTCTGATGGTTTTGTCAGTCCTCTGGACAGTAATGACAGGAAATCAGTTAAAATATATCGTGATACAAGTGCTTGCCAATCCCTTATGCTGACCAGTGTTCTAGGCTCTAATGTTAATTCCTCTGATGAAACTGTAATCTTACAAGGTGTAGGGAATAATTACTTCTCTGTCCCTCTGTGCAGAGTGAATTTAGAGTCTGGTTTTGTTAATGGTTCTGTTATGGTTGGGTTGGTTGAGACACTCCCAATGTCAGGTGTAACTTTCTTACTTGGAAATGATATTGGTGGAAGTTAAGTGTGTCCAGCTCCTCAGTTGTCTAGTGAGCCAGTGGCTGCGTCCCAGGATTGTGATGTCCCTGATGTGTTCCCTGCATGTGCTGTCACTAGGGCTAAGTCTAAAGTTACTGGTGACTCAGAGGATAATGATGATGATGATGTTATCCTAGCTGACACTTTTCTTGCTAATTTGGACCACTCACCAGATGAGGCAGTACTGCGTAGTGTTGATAATTTGTCTCGTCAAGAGTTGGTTGAGTTGCAGGTTGCTGACCCTGAGTTGAAAGGTCTAGCTAACTCTGCTTGCAGTGAGGAAGAGTCAGCTGGTGCTTCTACTTGTTATTATATAAAGTCAGGAGTACTTATGAGGAAGTGGGGACCCCCAACAGCATCAGCCGACTGTGAATGGGAGGTTGTACATCAAGTTGTCATCCCTCGTGTTTGTAGGCAGGATATCATTAGAGTGGCTCATGATTCCAGTTTGGCAGGACACCTTGGAGTGAGGAAGACTGTGGCACGCATTTTGAAACACTTCTACTGGCCAGGTATCTTCAGGGATGTTTCCTGGTATTGTAAGTCTTGTCACACCTGTCAAGTTGTGGGGAAGTGTAATCAGACCGAAAAGGTTGCACCTCTAGTTCCCATTCCTCCTTTTGAGGCGCTTTTCACCCGTGTGTTGGTGGATATTGTGGGCCCTCTTCCTAAGACTTCTTCAGGATTTTCTTATGTGTTGACCCTGATTGATATGGCTACTCGTTATCCTGAAGCCATTCCACTTAGAAATATCTCAGCAAAGAACGTGGTTAAGGAAATGCTGGGGTTCTTCACAAAGTTTGGTCTGCCCAAGGAGGTACAGTCAGACCGGGGAAGTAATTTCATGTCAAACGTTTTCAAGCAGTCTCTGAAAGAGTTGGGCATCACCCAGATCACGTCTTCAGCTTACCATCCCCAGACTCAAGGAGCGTTGGAGAGATATCATCAAACACTCCAATCGATGCTCAAGAAATACTGTTTGGAACATCAGAAAGACTGGGATAAAGGTCTTTCATTCGTTGTGTTTGCCGCAAGAGAATCTCCAAATGAATCTCTAGGCTTCTCACCTTTTGAACTACTGTTTGGCCATGAAGTAAGAGGACCCCTTAAGCTACTCAAGGAATGCTGGCTGTCGGAGGAAGATGACGTCAACCTGCTGGAGTATGTGATGAAGTTCAAAGAACGGCTGTCCACTGCTTTACAGCTGGCAAGAGAGAATTTAGGAGCTACACAGGAGAAGATGAAGACTTGGTATGATAAGAAGTCCAGGTTACGCCACTTTCAGCCAGGAGATCAGGTTTTGATTCTGCTACCGGTGCATGGGCAACCTCTTCAAGCCAAGTTTAGTGGTCCTTATTTCGTGGAGAAGAAACTCAGTGATGTCAACTATGTCATCGCCACACCAGATCGTAGAAAGAACAAGCAACTATGTCACATCAACATGCTAAAGTTATATCACAGGCGGGACGAAAATAATCCAGTCTGCACTGTAGCTGTTCCACCCGAATCTGCAAGTGAAGGTCTCCCATGCAGCATGAGCCTGAGTGATAGTTTGGGGAAGAATCCTGGTATCATGAATGATCTCCAGACTAAGCTTTCTCATCTACCTCCCGAGGAAAGGCAGAAGTTTTCGGCATTACTGCAGGAGTACCCGCAAGTGTTCCGTGCCACTCCAGGAAGAACCACTGTGTTGATGCATGATGTCGATGTTGGAGACGGAAAGCCAATTAAACTGCCTCCTTACCGTGTGAACCCATTGAAAGTTCCTCTCATCTAGAAGGAGCTTGGCTACCTGTTGGACCACAAGATGTTTGAGCCCTGTCAGAGCGAGTGGAGTTCTCCTGTCACTCTAGTCCATAAGCCAGGTGGGTCACAGCAGCTTTGCATTGACTACAGACTTGTTAATCAGATAACCAAAACAGACACTTACCCTCTCCCTCGCGTGGAAGATTGCATAGACAAGATCGGAAAGGCTAGGTACATAAGTAAGTTTGATTTGTTAAAGGGATACTGGCAAGTACCTATGACTGAACGTGCTAGGGAGATCTCATGTTTTGTAACACTAGGAAAGACTTTTGCATGTTCTGTAATGCCATATGGTATGAAGAATGCACCAGCCACATTTCAGAAGCTCATGAATGTTGTAACAGAGGGTTTGGCAGGGTGTGTTGTTTATATTGATGATGTATTAATCTTCAGTGACAACTGGAAAGATCACCTATGCCATGTCAGTAAATTTCTTGAGCGTTTGGTTCATGCTAATCTTGTAGCTAATTTATCAAAGTGTGAGTTTGGTCAAGCTAAAGTTCAGTACCTTGGGTATGTAATTGGTGATGGACATGTTGCACCACCAGGAGCTAAGGTTCAGGTTATAAGTGATCTTCCCAGACCTAAAAGTAGGAAAGAGCTGCAAAGATTTTTGGGAATGGTAGGTTATTACAGGAGATTTGTTCTTAACTTTTCAATTCTTGTATCACCACTTACAGATCTACTGAAAAAGGGAGTTAAATTTGTCTGGACCGATAACTGTGAATCCTCTTTCAGCAAACTTAAAGCTATCCTATTAAGTCAGCCAGTGCTCGCTACTCCAAATTTTGCTAAGCCTTTTAAGATGTCTGTTGATACAAGTGATACAGGAGCTGGGGCTGTTTTGCTGCAAGAGGATGATCAGGGTATTGAACACCCTGTATCTTATTACAGTAAGAAGTTCACTCCACCTCAAAAGAACTACTCAACTATTGAGAAAGAACTTTTGGCCTTGATTTTGGGTTTACAGCATTTTTCATTTTATTTGTGTTCTGGTTTTGACCCCATTGTCATTTATACCGATCATAATCCACTGAAATTCCTTAGTAAGTTTAAAGATAAAAATCAGAGATTGACAAGATGGAGTCTACTTCTTCAGGAGTATTCATTAGACATACAACATGTCAAGGGGAAAGAAAATGTTATTGTAGATTGTTTCTCTAGACTTTAGACAGATTGTTTTAGAGTAATAAGAAATTTCCTTTGTATATTTCTTTTTCTTTGTGGGGAGGTGTTACATAGCCTATGATTTCATCATCCTTTGTGTAATTTTAACGCACAGTATGCTGCATGTTTGATGACGAGCGTGTTCTGCCTCAGTCCCCCTTTCTACCGTTATAGTAGAGTAAGTCGTCCTTTCTGTTGTTCAGAGCGGGATTGTCAGCTCTTTGTCCCCTATGGCTTAATTTGCGCGTCCTTCTTACAAGTTGTATCAAGCTCTGCTGGCCGCTATATAATGAGCTCAGTCTCTGCATTATTGCCACTTAGATCTACTCCTCATTTTGCTCACATCTCTGTCCTCCCCTGTACAGTTATTATTATTGTGAGTGCTCAGGAAGTCTCCAACCATCTAGCAGCTGTGTGTAATTTGAGTATAACTGTTGTTGCATTTTTTCCTATGCTGTGTAGCATAAGGTTGATTCTTAGGCCTAGTGAGGTTTTTGTGATTTATGTAGGGTTCTTACTGTTAGCCATTGTTAATAATATTTTGTATCTGTAATAATATATCTGGCATTCACTGAGTATTATCTGGTATCTCATTTTAACAGGGCTGACTTAGATAAATTTACTCATGCTAATTTCGTGTTAATAGAGGCTATTGCAGTTAACCATATATTTAACCTGTTTCTTGCCATTACATTATCCTCATGAGTCCTGAATGTTTTGTTGTTAATTTGAATTAAACTTTAACTTGTAATTTTACCTAACTCTTTTGTTTTGAACCTGGAACTTTACGGGACAGTAGTGATTTTTAGTATTCTCACTTAAAGTGTACATTATCTTTCTCTGTTCCGTAACACCACACATAGAGTTGTGCTGCGCGTACGCGCTGTGGAGGAAAAGAGATACTAAGCAAAATGTAAGTTTGATTGTGGAAGAGAAAAGGTGAGCGGGTTAAAGAAAATAAGAATATAGGATAAAGGAAAAGAGAAAATGGGGACAGAGAAAGAATGAGATATACTGGAGATGTCTCTAGAATACAACAGTTCAGACTGTGGGTTCTCTACGTAGCGGGATGTGAAGTTGTTACGGGCAGAGTAACTGGTGCATAGAGACAAGGCCTGATTTGATAAAAAGAATAAAGATAAATTCAAATTTTTGTCTAACCAGTGGAAGCTTACAGTATATGAAAAATGTTTGAATAAGGAAAAAAAATACTTTTTGTGCAGTAATGATAATCTAGTTTGTTGGAGGTAAGCTCCAGCTTAGTGCTCGCTATGTGCCATCTACTCGATTCACTGGAGCACTGTATTTACTGAGCTTTGTGAGTCACTTGCAGCAAACTTTACAGTGGCACACCCTAAGTAAATCCATATACCCTGCGTACATGGTAACCTACGTGTGAGGATATGAGGCGGCGCGGTGCGTTGTCCCAATGTGGCACCCAGTATGACAGATGAAGTGCAAAGGCTGGCTATACGAGCAGCGAAGTGAATATAATTGGCCAATATAAAGACACGCACACACACGTCCTATCAAGATCACTAGTTTTTTTTCCCCCTAGCGAGGAGGTGAATGACCATTGGTGAAAGGCATGCTGATGGATAATATCGTCCAATAGTGTGTATATGTGTGTGAGTGTATGTGCCTGAAGCAACGCCAATATCTGCTCCATTGACCTTTCTCCAACGTTTTCCTACACTTCTCTCTTGCCAGGGGGTAAAGCAATTAGTGATCGCGACATACACCGAGTTAAAATGGTAGACGGATGGTACTGTACCACAGTAACACTACCCTACAGCGGCAATACCGAGAGAAACTTGTGGTGTGGTGAAATGAATCTCGTACTGTATAAAGCACGGTAGTGTAGCATACTGTCTTGCTGTATGACGGTATTACAGGGACGCATCAGGTAATATTAACAATGCTTGACAGACAGACAGACATGTAGTATGGTGTGGGGTGCTGGGGTGTACGGTAGTGTAATGTGGTGTGCTCGGAAAATTATTAGGTAGTATAATATAATAGTACAGTATGGCATACTATAGCATAGTATGGCATAGTATAACACAGTATAGCATAGTATAGCACAGTACTGTATGGTATAGCATAGTGTAGTACGGTATAGTATAGTAGGTATGGTACATTATACTATAGTGTAGTATAGCATAGCATGGTACAGCATATTACGTATGGTGTAGTATAATATAGTGTAGTACAGTATAGTACTGTATGGTGTGACGTGGACAGTATTACAGGATCAAAGTAGGCCATATCATTAGGGTCGTGCTGTGTGCTATGATGCAACGTGGTGTGGTGTGGTGTGGGGTGGGGTGTGGCGGGATGGAGGTAAAGGAAGGTGCGGAGTACTGTAGTTTTCTAACCAAAATTCAAATTACTTTAAACAAGAGTAATGGCAGAGTGAAGGCAGGGAGGGACACAAGCAATGACCATGTCTGACCATAATTACCCCGGCATTCCGGACAACACGCAACAGATACGTAACGCAACTTCCCAGGAGCGTGCACGAAGGGCAACTATCACATCGGTACAATAAAGAATATTTAAGTTTTCATATACCATGCATAAGCAGTAATCTATTCTTCATAAATCATTAAAAAAAGTAAATACATCACCCAAGCATATGACAAAGTAACAATAGAAAAAAAATTTACTCTCCTATATGCATTAATAAGGCAAATAATATTGTATGCACTATGCAGTAACAATAATTTATCTTCGTCAGTCTGGCCTTAGCAACGGTACAACCACGGGCTGAAAGGATGAAAAGTACAACACAGAAAGAACACAAGAATAATATTATTTTCGAACCTCAGTAATCCATTCATTTGCATGAAATATAAAGAGACTATAAACAGCTACTCATTAGAATCTATATGCAATCTGAATGACCTCTCGTGCTTTATTCATTACTCTCCTGCACGAAGCTGTATGAAGAAGAGGGTTTTGGAGATGAGCCACAGGCGTCCGAGGTAATGAAGGTGCCAGACAACTTGGGTAATGCTTTGACAGCAGCCCTGGTGGGTGGCAGGTTCAATGAATCTTCACTAGAAGCTTCACTGGGTGGGGTTGGCTGTAATGACAATTAAAAAAAAAATAAGTAAATTGTCGCGGATAGGTTTGCCATATATATTTTAGCCCACTCCAGTGACCTTCACTGCCGTTCTAATGAACTGTGTCACACTTAACCTTAGTAACAATGCAAAATTAAACTGAATTCTAATGCACGAGTTACGTACCACATCCCCTTGAGAACGAGGACACCGTCAGCAGCATACTGGTTTCTGATATATCCCTCCGTCGACACCCACCAGCACCACCTTTAACTCTTTCACTGCAATGAATGATTAAACATCGCCCGATATATGGCGAAGCTTATTGTCTTCGAAAGTATTATTATTTTTTCTTGACATTTCTTTTCCTTAGATATTGATTATATTATTCTGGAAGGTATCCTAGGGTAACCCAAGTACTTGTGCCAAACATAAATGACCTTGACCTATTTTTGAATGTCATATACTCATCTGTGATGGAAAATATGCATATTTGAAATTGAAATATCTCAAGAACTAATTGAGATACAGCTATATGGTTGAAAATTCTATGATAAAAAAGATTGCTGAGAATTTTGGCTGAATATTTTGCCATTTAGCCTAATGGAAAGTACCGAATTCAAATTTGCTCAGTGTTTTCTTTGTAACACGTTGTGGAGAAAGCCACAAAAGCTGTAAAGCTGTACCTTTACAGAAACATAACTATGGTCTCCCTTAATATCTGAAATGAACATGGTTACAGTTAAGCATACAGTTAGCCAGTTATTGAGACGAATGTAAAAATGTATCATACGTTCTTCCACATCTTTGTCTTCAGATCTTGTTGATATTACGCAAAAAGCTACCTTAGGTTAATTTAAGTACAGTATATATTCCAAATATGAATTACCTTAAACTTCTTTTAAAGGCCACAGACGTGTCTCTGATGCCCAAATTTCATATCTTATTTAACATAAATCGTTATAACTAAACTTCCTTAATGTGACTACACAACAAGGAAATAGGTAACTATACCCAGTTTTTTTTTTTATTGAGGCGAAGGTGCACTTGACAGGTTGATGATGACTGGCTGAATGCAACAAGTCCAAAAAATATTTACTAACCCAAATTTCCCCCTCAGTTATTTATTGTCAGTTAATAATGCTAGATTATGAAGTAATGTTGCATTCAGCCAATAATCACCAACCTGTCAAGTGAATCTTCGCCTCGATAAAAAAAACTGAGTATAGTTTGTAATTTTATTTTTTCTACCATCATACGATATTGTACGTGTTAGGAAAAAAATCGTAACGGAACTACGCTATTAAACTTGAATGTGTGAGTTCATATGGGGGGGGGGGGATAGGAAAATCATGGTTCCTGGGATGAGGATGGTTTGGGTAAGGAAAGATTGTGGTGTGTATGATGGGAAGTGAAGTTATCAAGGGTAGCCAGTTAGACAGGAAAGAGAGGGAGGAATGAGATGAATGTAGAGAATTAATTGTTAAGGGAAGCGATGTCAAAGTGAAGGAGTGAGAGGAATAGGGGTGAGAGGTACTGGGGTGGGAGAAAAGAGTGAGGGACATGTGGACAGAGGTGATGGAATGAGATTTATGTGGGGCATAAGATGTGAAGGGAAGCGATAAGAAAGTGGAGTGGGAGGTTTTGGGGCGTAAGGAAAGGGTGATACTGGAGTGGGAGGTATTGGGGTGTAAGGAATGGGTGAAAGTGGAGTGGAAGGTATTGGGGTATGAAGAAATGGTGAAAGGGTATATATGAAGGGAAGAGAGGACAAGAAGGATTTGCTGATAATAGGTAGCTGTCATATATGAGAAACACCACAACACAGTACAACCAATAACTTGACATCTACCATTACTTTCCATACATTTTACGTAAATGGCCAAAAACTAATTTTTTTACATGTCTAACCTGTCATTCATAAGATTTCTTCCTATCATTAAAAACTAAACATGTATACTGTAGAAATGAAATACCACAAGTAGTCATAAGAAACTTGGATGAGATTGAATAAAATGTAAAGCAAGAGTGGGGTGACTTAAAACAATATTTGATTTTACACACATATATCCGGCGTTTGGTGCCAGGTATGTAGTCAGGAAGTGGACAATTTGTACTGTGAGTGGCGTGCATATCAAATCACAGATGCCCAAGCTCTCCCTCCTCCCTCTCCCTCCTCTCTCTCTCTCTCTCTCTCTCCAACGTGGCACCTCAAAACAAATCAGACTTCATTTACCGTGGTAAGACTTGTATAAAATTCTCCTTATAGTGGTTTCTCTACATTGTCTCCTGTGGGAATTGATTGTTAGTTTTCCGGAAGTGAAATTTTACTTTGCTGGAGTGAATGGAAATATCAGAGGTGAAGACAGAGGAAGGGAAGAAGGGAGAGGGACTACGAGAATAAGTTTATCCTATTTGTTTTTCCTCCCTCTCTTCATCTGATGTAAAAATAATAGAGAGGATGCGAGGGAAGAGGATGGAGAGATTCTGAGGGGAAAGTGGACAGTGAAGTAAGAGGGTAACATGGGGACATGGAGGGAATTTGAGGAAGAAGGGAGTGAGAGATGGAGGTGCTTAAAGGCCATGGTAGGAAATGAGGAGGGGGAGAATGAACTGAAAGGAGTAATTTGTTGAATGGATGAATGGGAGTGAGTTTTACGGGGGAAAGTTTGCATGCAGTGAGGAAGAATATGGAGAGTAAGTAATTGTTGGAGGAAAAGAGAGGATAGAGGAATACAAAAAGGAGAAATGTTGGGTCAAAGAGTAAAGAGTGTGGGGAGAGGAAGAAACTGTAAGGAAATGGAAGCATGAAGACTGTGGAGAGAGGAGACTGGAAGAATGAGAGGATAGAGAGAAGATTATGGAGAGGAGAGGAGAGACCCTGGAAGAAAACATACGGTAGAACAGTTTCGAAAGGAGAGAAAAGAGTTTGACAGTGGAAAAGGAAGATGTTTGGGAAAGTGAATGAGGTACAAAATGCAGCGATCGTCGTGGTTCGTTAGATATTCACTGGATTTGACATGATCAGGCATTTCTCCCTTCTCCTTCTCCCCATTCCTCTCTCTCTCTCTCTCTCTCTCTCTCTCTCTCTCTCTCTCTCTCTCTCTCTCTCTCCTTCTCTCTGATCCAATGCACCGTTCAGCATCAGACTCACGCCTCCTTCTCCCCCACTTCATCCCCCCTTCTGAGACTCTGGGGAATTATTACCACAAGCAATCAGGAGCATGGAAGGAGGCACGAGGAAACAAGGGCAAAGAGAAAGGAAAAGAAAGGAAGAAAAGGGAAGGGATGGGAATGGAGGAGAAGAGAAGAGAAGGGAAGGGATGGGAAGGGAAGGGAAGTGAAGGGAAGGGAAAGGAATGGAAGGGAAGGGAAAGGAATGGAAGGAAAGCAAAGGAAGGTGACGGAAGGGAAGGAATGGGGGGAGAAGGAAAAAGAAGGGAAGTGAAGGGACGGGAAGAGAAGGGATGAGACGAGAAGGGAAGGGAAGGGAAAGGAAGAGAAGAGAAGGGAATGGAATGGACGGGAAGGGAAGGGAAAGGAAGAGAAGGGAATGGAATGGACGGGAAGGGAAGGGAAAGGAAGAGCAGAGAAGAGATGAAATGAGAAGAGAGAATAAGATTAGAGAAAAGATGAGAAGGGAAGAGAGGTGATGGGAAGGGAAGGGAAGAGAAGGGAGGAGAAAGGAAGATAAGGGAAAGAAAGAGAAGGGAAGGGGAATCAGAAAGGAGAGTGGCGAAGTGGTACAGGGTCACGTTGGGGATTGTAGGGAAAAGGAAGAAGGAAAAAAGTAATAGGAGAAGCACAAGGTACGTGTTAGGAATGAAGCTAAAGAAGAAGGAAAGGAGAGAGTACAATAAAGAGAGACGTACGCTGGGTGGTAACCATATAACTAAATTTTGGCGCCTGGTGGTTTAGTGGGTAATCATTGTGCTCCAATCGGATTGAGCCGGTGAAGGTTTATATCCAAGGGATGGTTGGGGTTTGTTGCTCACATAATGCCACTCAGGGAAGAGTGAGGCTGGTCACTCTCATCTTAAATGTCAGGACCAACTGCTTAGCCTCGGGCTTCTACCCTCCTCATGGGGCAACGTAGGATTTGATAATGGATGGATGGATGGAAAAAGTGCAGCAAGCAGAGGTGAAGAAAGAAGGGAAGAATAGTGGAAAAGAAGGGGAGGGTGAGAAGGGGTATGGGAAGTAGGAAAAGGGAGGAGAGATAAAATGAGGCAGTAAATCAATAAGGTCACAGTAAGAAGTAGTATTATCTTAAAGTTGATAAGGCAACAATAATAATTTCACGTGGTATTATAATAAACTCAATAAGGTAGCAATAACATGTGGTATTATAAAGTTAATAAACCGAAAATAACAAATAACATTGTTACAAAGGTAATAAGATAACAATAGCACGTGGTATCATAAAGTTAATAAGGGAAAAATAATACATGACATTACCATTAATAACACGTTGTATTATCATAAAGTTAACAAGAGGGGCACTAAGTGGAGTGCATCTCCCCGACAAGGGCAATGCACTTTCCAAACCACTCTTCATAATGAGTTAGGTTTTCTCATCACTGATTACCGTTTCACAAAAAAAAAAAAGTTTTCTAGATTCAGAGTCTGCCATACAATCCGGATCGGTCCCGAAAGTTAATCGGCTGTTCCCAGGGACATGGGCTATCTACCCACCAAATTTGGTTCAAATATTTCTTTTAGATCTTGAATAATACTGCTAACAGACAAACGAACTAACAAACAAACAGGGGTGAAAACATACTGTCCATGACAGAGAGAATAAGGGAATTGACTTTAGCACCAGTCGAACAAGGCAGTACTCCCGAAGTGGATGGCAAGCTGGTGTCTGGGCGAACTGGGGCTCCTGTTTCACCAGCCCTCAGGACTTGTTCTTGACCATCTGCCTTTGCTGAACAAATTCAGCGTTTTCATTGACATAGAGAGTAGGCCAGCGTACTCTCATAATACCTCTACTTTCAACTGTCAACACCACGCTACATACACATTAGACAGTGAATCTTTTAATTACATCCCTCCTTAGTAATGGCCGGTGCATTATTATAAGTAAATTCGGTGGTATCTCGGGTTGCCATCACCAGCAGGGTAGGGTTCACGGCACAGGGTCCTCGTGGTCACAATCAAGCGAGTGTGCCAACAGCGGCTCTTGCAAACACTGCTCATGCGCGACAGTGGAGAAGTGCAGGTTCTGCCTTATATTTCACTAATATCCGTCGTCTTAGTACCGATCTGAATTCCATTCACTTTTTCCTCCAATCACTATCCCCTCTAGGCCCGTCCTTCACAGAAAGCAAAATCTCTCATACTACTGACATAATCCCATTTTGTTTTCCTGGTTACCATTTCACATACTTCCATAACACGGGTGGCACTTGTTGTTATATCAAATCTGGATTTGCAGTTGACACTCTTTTGAACTTTATTTTAGCTAATTATGATTATTCATTATACAAACTAAATTATCTAAATATTACCAACATATCTGTGTGGTTTGTCGCTCCCTCAGTGCTTCTTCTGAACCCAGCGTATTTGACTCCATATCCACACAATTGACTAACCTTAGCTTCACCCTCAGCACTTAAATTATCGTTTTGGGTGATTTTAACATCCACAATGTAGAATGGTTATTGCATTCTGCCAGGACTGATGTTCACTCCATATCCACACAGTTGACTAACCTTAGCCTCACCCTTAGCACTGAAATTACCGTTTTGAGTGATTTTAACATCCACAATGTAGAATGATTATCGCATTCTTCCAGGACTGATGATACTGGTCTAGAATGCGAGCTGTTTGCAGCATCGTTCAATCTCACGTAATTGGTAAAACAATGACCCAAAATACCAGATAACCCTGACCATAACGCCTATCTCGTGGACTTACTCCTGACAAATAATCCAGATCAGTACAGTATAGAAGTACTATCACCACTTGGATCCTCCGACTACAATCTCATCAAAGCCTCATTAGTCAGTTTCCCTAAACCTCCCCATCCTGAAACTGTCAGAGTGACGAGATGGGAATTTGATGCCCTGGGATGAATTTAGAAATTATCTTGCTTATATTCTATGGCAGTCTCTATTCTCCAGTGACATCAATTCTACCCAGTTCGACATTAATGACTTAATGCAGTCTGGTACGGAAATGTTCATACCCGGTATGCAGTTCACTAAAAGACTGCACTCCCCAAAATGGTTTGACAGCAATTGTGTCAGAGCAACGACCCAAAAGTCCTTAACATAACTTTTACTTATAATTAAAAAAAATCGGAATAGTTCAGTCAATTTAAAATTGGTAGAAACCATGCAGATGCAGTAATAAGACTCGGTAAATCAAACTTTCTTCAGACCGAAGTATCAATACTATTCATTATCATCTAAACCCGTGTTGGCCGATGAGGAGCGTAGAATCCCGGGGCAAGGCAACTTGGTCCTGACATTTAAGATGAGAGTGACCAACCTCACTCATCCCTGAGAGCAATTACATGAGCAATAAACACCAATCACCCCTCGGATATAAAATGGCACAGGTTCAATCCGGTCTGAGCACCTTAATTACCCACTAAACCACCAGGCGCCATACTTTGGTTTCATGGTTGACACCCAGCGTAGTAAATGGTTCTCTGGTGTACAAGAAACCATTTGGCTTTTTACTCAGTGTAGAGTCACCCACCGACAGAGGACTGGAGAGAGAAGGAAAGAGGGACATAAAAGGAAGGAAGGAAAGAAGGAAGGAGGAGAGGAAAGGGGAGCCTACCAAGGGCAACACTACTGTACATCGTGCTAGTGGATGGTGAGCATCCCCACCTACCACTAACATCCAAACTATAAAAAAATCATGATGACAATAGAATATTCTGGTCAACTCTCAGTTCTTTCAATAACTTTAACAAGTCGTCACCCATTCTCACACTAAAATCTTCATATGGTAACTCTATAAAAGACCTGCGTGATATAGCAAACACCTTTGCCAGTACATTTGACAGAAATTCTACCTTATAGGAAGTCAGCCATATGTACTAGAACATTTCCCGAATATGCTCCACATAAGATACAGACAAGATCTCGTTATGTAAAATCACTCCTAGACAATTTACCAACCAACAAAGCTCCAGGTCCAGATAGAATCCCTCAAATTGTTTTGAAAAGGTGTTCCCAGGCCTTGCTCCTGTTCTGGCTAAATTATTCAGTCCATGCATATGTATTTCTTCGTTCCCTAATTCTTGTGAAGAAGCCAATATCCACCCAGATCTGAAGAAAGGAAGTTCCTCTGACTCCTTTGATTTCAGACCAGTACCTATGTTGGAGTGGCCCTGGTGAGAGAGGATAGTGTTTGGAAACTCCCTGTACTGTTGTTTGCAGATGATACTGCGTTGCTGAGTGAAGAAGGGGAACTGCAGGGCTTGGTGGATGAGATTGGGAGAGTGTGTAAGAAACGGAATCTAAAGGTGAATGTAGGGAAGAGTAAAGTGATGGTCTTTGAGAGAGGTGAAGTCAGTGAATGTACAGCGAAGTTGGATGGTGAGGAATTGGAAAATGTGAGTACGTTTAAGTACTTGGGTAGTGTGATGAGTAAGGATGGAGGTTTGGAGGGTGAAGTGTCTGAAAGGGTACAGGAGAGAAGAAAGGTTGCTGGTTCTTTGAAAGCAGTGATAAGAAACAGTGAAGTGAGCATGGAAGTGAAAAAGTTACTACATGACAGTATTGTGATACCAACTCTAACGTACGGAAGTGAAGCTTGGACGTTGTTGGAAGGACACAAGTCAAGAGTGAGAGCAGTGGAAATGAGTTATTTAAGAGGAGCCAGTGGAGTCACATGGAGAGACAGGCTGACGAATGAGGATATAAAGGGGCGTTGTGGTGTGGATGTGGATGTGATAGGAAGCGTTATGAGGAACACACTGAGGTGGTTTGGCCATGTGGAGAGGATGGAGGGTGAAAGACTGACGAAGAGAGTGTATGTGAGTGAGGTGGAGGGGGGAAGAGGGAGGGGGAGGCCGAGGATGAGATGGAGGGATGGGGTGGAGAGGTATATGAGAGAGGGGGTGTGTGAGTTAGGAGCAGGGCAGTGAGATGGCGGGGGACAGGGCGACTTGGAGGCGATTTGTTTGTGGCCACCCCAAACGGGATTGAGGCGTCTGGCAATAGATAGATAGATAGCTATCACACCTTCTCTTGGTAAAGTATTTGAGATTGTAAATAATAAGGACAGTGTTAACCATCTTGAATCCAACAACTTAATTAGTGATAGATGGTAAGGTTTTCGCCACGAAAAATCCGCTGTTGATATACTTAGTCTCTTGACTCATAACATCCACCAATCAATTGACAAACATATAAAAACTCATCCAGTAGTCCTGGATATTTATAAAGGTTTTGACAGAGTGTGGCGCTGTTCCCTGTTATCCAAACTTCCTTGTCATGGCCTATCATCTTTTGTTTCTCTAATTTCCTCATATCTCAGCGACAGAAATGTAAGAGTAAAAACAGAAGATATATAATAAAATTTCCACTCGATTAATACTGACGAGCCACAAGGAGCAGTTCTGACTCCAACCCTATTCCAAATTCATATTAATCATCTCTTACCTGTCACCCATAATCTCATCCATTCACATGCAGATGACTCAACACCTCACAGTTCATTCACACATAAACACCCATTCACATAGTTTATTATCTCTAACTCGCAGCTCAGTACAGCAGTCTCCATAAATGAAGACTTATCTAAGATCGCTGAATGGGGACAAAATAACATTGTCTCATTTACGCTAGGAAAACCACATGTGTAACATTTACTGATAGACAGATATTGCCTGATTCCTTTATTACCTTCAATACTGCATAAATTTCTAACTCTAAAAGTATTGAAATCCTCGGTGTGTGACAACAATGTACTTAGCTGGACCTCTCATGTTAAATCACTTGCTAAAACTGCTTCAAAGAAACTCGGATTATTGTCGAGAGTCCATAAATTCTTCACTGACGAGCAGTTAGCTATATTTTACAAGACTCACGTCCACTCTCAGCTGGAATATTGCTCACTCTTGTAAATTGGATGTGGAGAGGTTGCACTAAAACAACTGAACAAAATTCTGAACAAAGCTGTTAGAATTATTAATAACCCTATTACAAATGACCTACCTCCCTTACAAGCTAGAAGAAATGTTGCCTCCCTTGCTTATTTTAAAAGATACTTTTACGGTACATGGTCAGGCGAAGTTGCATCCATTGTGCCACCCCTCCACGCTTTCCACCTCGCAACACGGGCATCTGGTAGCGTTCATGACTGTACTGTCACACTGCCATATTGTAGAACTTCTGCCTTTCAGAATTCTTTTATTCTCCGAACTGCATCTCTTTGGAACTCGCTACCCCAGAAAGGTTTCCCCCCAGACCTCAACCTACGGCGTTCAAGTCCAACTTTAAAGATTTTTTATGAATGGTGGACACCTGTAATCTAGTGTATGTGTTATTATTTTATTCACTTGCTTTTCCTTTCTCTGACTGTTATTTAAATAAAAAATAGGGTAGCCGTAACACATTATATTACAAAGTTAAAAATGTCACGATAGCACTTGGTATTATCAAGAAGTTAATAAGGTAACAATAGCACGTGGTATCAGAAAGTTAAGGCGCCGTGCTGATTCACAAAACGGTACCACATCAAAGCAATGGATGGAAGGAAAGACGAGAAAATATTCACAAGACGACCGAAAGGAGGCAGAGTATGTGACAGAAATGGAGAAAGTGAAAGCCGCTGAGAAAAGTATGAGAGAGGAGCGAGGGATGAAGGGGCAAGAAAATGCTAGAGAAATAGCGGATAAAAGGGAGGGTAGGAGGGAAAACTCCTGACAGGATAAAGGTGACAGCAAGTGAATAAGGAAAAAAAAAATAAAGGAAGTTGTTAAGAAATGGATATAAACCTTTTTTGGGTTATTTACAAAAAACGAAATATCAAGTAAAATGGTGGAAAATAATCAAAACAAGAAGAGGAGGGGGGGGGGGAAGAAGGAAAGATTGACGTTTTAAGGGAAGGATGGAAATAAAACAGACATTTAGAGGAAAAACTGAAGGAACGGCGATAAGATACAAAAAAGGTAAAAATAGAAAGATAAACGAGGGCGGAAAGATAAGAATGAGGAAAAACGGAAGGAAGGAGGAAATGCATGAGGGACATTTTTTACTTTGTTTTGCAAAGCCGAGGCAAATGGTGATGAGGTGCAGGGTCCGGGGAGGAAGATCAAGAGGTTAAGGAGAGAGGGACGGGGGAGAAGGAAGGAAGGAGTGAGGGAAAGGAGGAGGGCGTGAGAAGAAACAGTAAGATGAAGAAGGAGGGGAAAGACAAAACAAAGGACTCCTTTGATAGCCACATTCATCATTTCATTATTATAAAGGAAATGAAATAATCATTTACTTGAAAAGTACTTACATGGCTCTCTGGTTCACAGGCCTTCCCAGTACAGCCAACTGCCCAGTGTTCTGCCCTGCACCTCCGACATAATTTCGACTATTTCAAAGTGTCGCAGGTACGCCATTGACTGGTAGGCTACTCCTGCACTGTGTGTCTCTGTATGTATGCAAACATGTATGTAAGTAAGCATGTATGCAAGCATGTATGTATGTAAGCATGTTATGTAATACTTGCCTTACACCTGTGTCATATTTACGTCTGTTCTGGCATGACGTAGGTACGCTATCGACTAGTACTTTTTCAATGTTTATTCTTGTGTGTGTGTGTGTGTGTGTGTGTGTGTGTGTGTGTGTGTGTGTGTGTGTGTGTGTGTGTGTGTGTGTGTGTGTGTGTGTGAATTGCTTATCTTGTCCCTGTGTGTCATATTTACGGCTAATACAGCACGACGCAGGCACGCGATCAGAAAGGAATTTTATTCTCTCTCTCTCTCTCTCTCTCTCTCTCTCTCTTACTAAACCCTTTTGTTTTGTATTTGTTTTTCGTTACACTTTTCACAGTATAAGGTGTTTTTTTTTTCTGTTCTTTTAACGCCACCTTATTTTTTTATTTCCCCCTTTTTTTTCCCGGATGCCTTCGATTAATCTCTCTCTCTCTCTCTCTCTCTCTCTCTCTCTCTCTCTCTCTCTCACACACACACACACACACACACACACACACACACACACACATACCAGCTGAGGGTTATGGACCTGCGTTCGAATGACTGAAGAAAAGTTTGAAAAAAAGGGAACAAAGGAGAGGAAAGGAATGAAATGAGAAAATATGAGGAAGGCAGGGCCAATAACAGAGCGGGGAGAGGAAAGAAGAAGGGAGGAGGAAACATGCAGGGAAAATGAGGCGAGGAGAGCAAGGAATAGAGATGCAGGAGGAGAAAGGAGGAAGTGAAAGGTGGGAGACAGGAGAGTGTTCAGATGGAAGCAGGTACACAGAGATAAGTGGAGGGCTGGAGGAAGAAATATGAGGGGAAAATGAGAAAGAAAGTAATGTGAGGGAGGAGAATAGGAGGAGGGGAGGGAGTAGTGGCGGTAAGGCGAGGAGGTCATATGATAAATTACGGGGTGGGGGGGGGGCAGTGCGAGAAAGAAGGAAAATTATTAGGTGTGCGAAGGGAGAGAGAGAACAAAAAAGATTTCTAGGAAATAAAGGGAAAGAGAACGCATAGAAAAAGAATGAAAGAAAGAATGAAATGACGAAGAATAGACTGAAAGGGAAAAAAATATACAGTATAGGGAAGAGAAAATGGTAAATAAACAGGATAATATGGATAGAATTATGGCCACACTTTGGGCGAGAAGGACTTGAGAATAAAAGTACTGTATAATGAAAGGGCAACGACTAGACGAGAAGGGGAGAAAAGGCTGGAGATGAGTGGGAAGGATATGAAATTAGGTGGAGAATGTGAGAAAATGAGTAGGAGAGAGGGAAATGAAATGACTGGAGAAAACGAGAAAACAACTTTAGTGCAAAATGGGATGAGGGAAGTAAGAAAAAAATGAAATGGCTTGGGGAGTTTAGAAAGATGAAAAAAACAGAGAAAAGGAAAGAGACGGGAATGGACAAATTTTAATAATAATTGAGATATTAGGAAATCAATGAGAGGCAGAAACAAAACAGTAACGTAGACGTAGACAGTAATAAGAGAAATGTAGAAATACTAGCCTGAAGGAAACTAAAAACTGAAACAATAAGTGAAAGCAAAAGGAAACATGAAACAAAGCTGTTGAGAACAAAATAAGATACATAATCAAAAATTCAATATAACAATTTCATCAACACAATGAGGAAGAAAAAAAACGAAACCTGAGACGAACAAAAGAACGAAGAATTAAAAGAATATAACAAATAATTAACAAAATTACCTTTAAAAAACACAAACGTAAACGTAATTAAAGTTTAGGTTATCCAGTTAATATCATTGTCATTAAAAAAATAACCTGTGTGTGTGTGTGTGTGTGTGTGTGTGTGTGTGTGTGTGTGTGTGTGTGTGTGTGTGTGTGTGTGTGTTCAGCTTTTGAATGCGTCAAATTGCTCTCGTGGTTTATGCTTATCAGTTGTGTGTGTGTATGCCTCCACCAGTTAAAACAATTGGATATCCATTCACGAACTCTCTCTCTCTCTCTCTCTCTCTCAGTGAACACCACTCCCCAACACACACAACTGGCAAGTCGATATGTTTTGTTTGAACGCCACACATTTTCCAGTCGTACTGCACGCCATTCACTCTGTAAAGGACTCCAACTCCCCACCCAGTTGTCAGGAAACTTCTCTATATAAAACTGCTGGGGACACATTGCACTGTTTCGTGCTTGATTATAGGGTCAGGTGGAATCCTTCATTGCAGTATCCTATTCTGACTGTCTCATGTTACTGCGTCATTGTTACCGTTCTCTCTCTCTCTCTCTCAACACAAATGTTGCACATCCACTAGGTCCCAAAACAAAGTCACCATAAGAGGTAAAATTTCACTCTTATTTTTCTTCTTAAGTTTCTCTTTTTCCCAGTACCCACCCACAGTGTCCCGAGAGAGAGAAAAAAAAAGCGATGAGAGGTTACATCTTCGGCGGAAAACTGATATCACCTCCAACCTTGGTTTATGATATTTTCATTATTTTCCGTTTTGTGGGTGTGGGCGGGGGGAGGAAATTGAGGGATAAAGGGAGGGAGGGAAGAACAGACAAGAGGGAACGGGGAGTAAACAGGAGTATAAGAGAGAGAGAGAGAGAGAGAGAGAGAGAGGTCCTCACCTGTTGTGTGTGTGTTTTACCAATTGTTTTTATGTGATTTTTTAATGTGTGTGTGTGTGTGTGTGCGTGTATGTGTGTGTCATTTTCTCACCCTCTGTAGCTTTTCTGCAGTTGCACCATTTATCTAATTTTGCCGCTTATTCGCAGGTGGCATAATCGATTAATCTGGCTGAATTAATCACACACACACACACACACACACACACACACACACACACACACAGATGCATGTACAGGCACTGCAACACACTATAACACGACAGCACGCACAGAACCTCCTCCCCTCCCTTCTCTCTGTGACCTCACCTGCCGTCACAGCACTCACAGTAATTGGTATCATTTCCCTGATGCTCACAATCACCACATTCATTTAGATCAGTGGCAAATAGCCTGCATAATTGTGAATCTACATGTGCAGAAAAAGGGACAAGACAGCAGACAGACCTGAAGGCAGATACACTAAAATTACATGAATAAAAAAAGAAGAAAGACATCACACTTACACTGCAGTCTGAAATCAGGAGAGCGATATTATCACAAAGTTCATTATTTCGAAACCAAACTAACGATGACCCACCAAAATCAAGGAAGAAGGTTAACGACAGTGATCATCTACATGGCGCCTCGGTTAACGAAGTCACACGGAGCAATAATTTAGTCTAACGACACTACGCGACGTCAGGTATCTCTTATCAAGGGTAACGAAATGCCACTTAAACTAAAGAAGCAAGTTTTTAAAAATTGTGCAGAGTAACGCGTTGAATGTGCCGTCGCAGAGAACAGGTGGGTGAGCCATGAAGGTGTGTGGTGGTGTGGCGGCGGAAAGTAAATATATGCACCTGGAAGTCAGCTGTGGTGGGTGAGGCTGGACTTTGTGGGTCATCAGGAATCGGGGACAAATTGCACTGTTAGGTAAATGGAAGAGTGGGGAGAGGAAAAGGTTTCACAGAATTGGATATAGGTCGAGAGTAATCCAGAGCTACTGAGAACAGTTTGAGGGAACGGGAAAATGTAGAAGGGAAACGACTTAGGAAGAGGAGAAAGGCAGCGATCAAAATGAAAAACTATTTTGAACTTAAATATCTATAACAAATAAACGTAAAAAATCAAGAGGTACGGAAAGAGTGAAAAGAAGCAAAAAAATGGTGGAAATGAAGGAAGGGGACTGTCATGCTAACGAACAAATTTGTGTGTGATTGGTAATGAGGAACAGTTTAGAAAGTTGGGAGAGAGGAGGACTGCAGGAGGTAGACAAGAGGGGAGATGGATGGCAATGACAGAATTGAATATTTGTGTATGGGGATAATGAACACAGAGAACGAGAAGTGAATTATGGAGGAAGGATGAAAAAGGAAGATAATGGATTAATGGAACTAAAGTTGATGAAGAGCAATAATTAATTACAATTTTTAATGTGATATAAATGAAAGAGTGGGAACACAGCTAAGAGACAGTTATATATCCAAGTTCAATGGTATATCTCTCATTATTATATGTCTATCTATTTGTCTACATTGCTGTCTATCCATTAACCATATTAACTATAGCTACCAAAACATGTATATACGTTTTCTCCCGTCCGTTGACATACTTTTTGTGTTTCTTAATATTATGATGTGCATTTATTTGTTTATTCTTGCTACCTTCAATCATTTTATTTAGCAATGAAGATATTTTTTTAAACCATTTTTAGTCTATACAGCCTCGTCATTATCAACCACTTCATTACAACACTGCTGTTCTGTGCCTGAATAAAGTAGCCCAGTAGTGGCAAGAATAATTGTAAAGTAGGCCACCAGATTTAAGGGGGTGGTTAGACGGGGTTACTGTTGCCTAAATCTCTCTCTCTCTCTCCCCCCCCTCTCTCTCTCTCTCTCTCTCTCTCTCTCTCTCTCTCTCTCTCTCTCTCTCTCTCTCTCATCTTAGCTCCTTTTTCTTCTATGACCGTGTTTCCCATGTAACTCCTCCCCTCCCCTGACTGTAGTAATGGCAGCGCTTATCAACTGCTTCTGATAATTTCCTGCATTAGTGGAATTACCGGGAGACGGGCCGCTAATTCTGGTGGGTTGGATTACACAAGATTGGTTTATGTGTTGTAGGTTAGGGAAAAATACTGTATAACCCGCCGCCTGTAGTTCATCTTCACTCTCACACTTACCATCATTCTCATCTTCATTTATCACATCAACACTCTGACCTTCACCCTCATTGATCACACTTACCATCACCCTCACCATCATCCTCACATGCACCTTGACTTGTAACACTCACATTCATCCTCACTCTCACCCTCAGTTAAAAGATTTAACTTCACTCATACCTTCAGTTACCACAAGTTCCTCATCATCATCACCGTCAAACAACGACAGCATTCATTGCGTTGTTATGATACAAAAACTTTTAGAACCCGTGAATATGAGGCAGTTGAGGTCACCTTCGTGTGTGTAGACTTGTCACAATATGGTGTTGTCACAATATGGTGTTGTCACAATATGGTGTGGTCACAACATGGTGTTTTGCCTGAAAGACCCGCACAACACGGCCTGAACGTGTATAGCAGAGTTGCCAGCCCATGACAAGGATTTGTAAGCCTCCTCCTACTATTTATTATTTTTCATTAACTCATCACCAGGTTTCAATCACCGTCACCACCACCACCACTCATGCCTGTTCACGCACTCATTGACACACAAACACATATACCTTCCCCAGCTCGTGTGTGTGTGTGTGTGTGTGTGTGTGTGTGTGTGTGTGTGTAAAGAGGGAGACGACACTATCATGTTCCTCCTCTGCCTGGCCAACTTTTCATGCTACACACGCAGCCACCAGCCAAAAATGTGCAGTGTTGAAACGTTTTTCTCTTTTTTATTATCACCTTTCCTTGCCCTTTTATTCCTTGTGACAACACAATTATACCTTAAAATGTGTTATTGAATCACAGGGGAGAGAGAGAGAGAGAGAGAGAGAGAGAGAGAGAGAGAGAGAGAGAGAGAGAGAGAGAGAGAGAGAGATCATATACATTAGCCTGACATCGTGATAAATATGAAAGAAAAATTAACGCAAAAATAAAAAAAATCTAATACTATAGAAATGCAACATGCCATTTCATCCATCCATCCATCCATCATCCAATCCTAGGTTGCCCCATGAGGAGCGTAGGAGCCCGGGGCTAGGCAAGTTGGTCCTGGCATTTAAGATGAGAGTGATGCCATTTCAAACAAAAATAATAATAAAATAAATCCAACAATACAGAACTCAGGCAAGACAATAAAGAACATAAATTTCTTACTGGTATCTAGTTACCTTTCCAGTTCTTTTACATGATTATGTGCGGCGCTTTGTTGCATTGCCAAATACATACTGGATTCTACCTTCCTTACATTTATTTGAAAAATTTCTCTTACTCTACTCCCTATCGCCTGTCTTTCTTTTTCTTATGGGATCACACACACACACACACACACACACACACACACACACACACACACACACACACACACACACACACACACACACACACGCTTCCTTCCGCTCTATCCCTCTGAAGCACATATTCTCTCTCTCTCTCTCTCTCTCTCTCTCTCTCTCTCTCTCTCTCTCTGGTGTAGGTACTCGTACAATGGTAGCAGTTCCACCCAACGGCCTTCTCCTCCCTTTAACCCCACGCCTCTCCTCCCCTTCCCTCCCCTCACCAACTCTCAGGAGGGCTGTTGGATCGAAGTATCTTGTGGTGGTGGTGGTGGGGAGGGGCGATGATGAAGTTGGGTGGGAATGAGGTGGGGATGTTAGAGGTATTACCCCTACAGCCTAATATTCTACCGTATATTATCATTGTCATTCCTTCAGACAAATGGAGGGGTTGGTTGCAGCTTTTACTGGCCACTTAATTATCAAAGTTCTTTCCTGGCCTCAAAAAATCGTTTGGATGTAGCACCAGTAACCATAAAAATGCGTCATCGGTGTGAAGGGCTTAAGTGATGGTGGTGGTGCGGTGTATAGGGCACCTGAGACCCCTACAGTGTACATTACCAAACACCTCATGGGGGTGCTGGAGGGGTGGGGGCTCAGGGAAATACTAAGCCTGAAATCAAAGTATGAAACCTCAGAACGGAGGCAGCTGACTGAGAGAGAGAAAGAGAGAGAGAGAGAGAGAGAGAGAGAGAGAGAGAGAGAGAATCCCACTCTTATCATTCTACGACGCACGGGGCTGAATAAATAGACTTGAGCAGGAATGATATCCATTTTTTTTTCTTTTAGGTAGCAGGTGGTAAAGGTTGTACAAGTTTGGATGAAATCATGTGTGTTTGTGTGTGTGTGTGTGTGTGTGTGTGTGTGTGTGTGTGTGTGTGTGTGTGTGTAGGATATCATATCGATGACCTGAAGATAAAATGATTAAAGGCACAATTAAGGTACAAGTCAAAACAAGACGCTTAAACAGACGAAAAAAGAAATGAAATCACAGAAAAAGAAAACAAATTATGGGTAAAAATAATAGTAAATTTTGTTGCAGAGTGAGCAGGAAACGGAAGAAAATTGGAGAGGAAAAAAATAAAGGAAATCGACAATGAACAAAGAATTTAGAAAATGAATATGATGTACAGATGAACGAAATAAACGAGGATACTTGTTAAAATTAAGAGCAGACCAACACGACATGGCGGGCCTATCATTTACCGCTTAAGGTACAATAATGTGGAGTTTAAGTGTGACTCAGTACGCCCTTGACCAAAAGGCAGGAGTGGCCTCTGTGGAAAAAAAAGAAACTGGGGAAGGAGGTGCAGACAATTATAAAACTCTGAAATGAAAAGTACTATTTGCCACGCCACAGAGAAGACAAATCAACGCATCGTTCATGAGGCCACGCGGAACTGTACTAAGAATAATAGTAAAATAGATTGTGTCGTAAATTGTCTTACACAAAAACCACCAACCACTTTTGTTGTCAACAACCTCATAATTCCCGAGTTATGCAAAGTTAGGGAGATGGGTCTGGGACGTCCTTCTCCTCTGATTTACGCTCCATAAGAGACAAAAGAGGTTGGCTTTTTATCTCAGTCAATGTGTACCTGATAAACAGACCCAAGATGACAAATGACTTCCTATGCAAGCCATATTCTCCTTCACTTTCTCCTGCAAGCAATAAATTCCAATCCAACATACGAGGTCATAAAGAATAGCGTGGGTGTTGGGTGTGTGTGCCTGGATATATCCATAAGTGGGTTCTATAACGTAAGAAGCACAGTGGCTATTTACCAGCATATACATTTTTTGCTCTTAACATCTAACAAACCCCTTTCTCTTTTTCACGATTTTATTTCGCTGCTTTTCTTAATGACATCCTTTCACTTTCTCAGCACTTCACTCTAGAAACCAAACACCTCATTTCATTCCCTAACACTTAGCAATCCCCTTCCAACCTTCCCCAACATTCATTTCTCCCTCCTATTACTTTAAGCTCACCCTTTCACTGGCGTCTCAAACACTCCCTTGCCCTCTCTTTCTCAATATTATTCGTTCCATAGCATTTTATTTCTCTTCATTCCTCAAACTTCTTTCTTCACTTGCATCTGATTGTTGCAGATTTACATTTTGTTGGCGTTAAAACACACACACACACACACACACACACACACACACACACACACACACACACACACACACACACACAAACCATTTTGCTCCATATTTGTTAGTTTTCTTTGCCAGGAGGCGGTGGCTCAATCGGCAGAGAGTTGGCCTGCAGTCCTAACGGACCCGGGTTTCAATCCCCGCTGGGGCAGGGAACAGTTTTAGGATTTGAATTTCACAAAGTCAGACTTTACTCTTCTACCAGAAGACTAGCCGACATGTAAAAATACTCTCGCTTATACCAATACACCAGTCCTGTATGAGAAAGCCTTAGCATGTATTCAATATGGACGGTGGGTGTTGGCGCCGAAGTGGTGACATGTAGAGATGTGCAGTACGTAGGAGGACTACTGAGCCTTGGAAGCAGGCTGGGAACCCTATGTCCAGAGTTGGGCACACACACACACACACACACACACACACACACACACACACACACACACACACACACAAAGTTATGTTCCATAATTAGTGATGGATTGTATCCTTAATAGCATTATACTTGGTGGATGCTGTTTTACTGATTTATTCCTCATAAAATGAACGGCTCTTATTCACTGTCATAAAACTTTGAAAAAAAAAAAAAAAAAAAAAAGGGTCAGTGCGTTTTACGTGCGCATCATCTTCTTCTACACCAGCTGTTTTAGTTTTATTTTCGTGAATAGTTGCCAGGTATTTTATGTGTTTAAACTGGCAACAGTTTCTGTGATAGCAGTTTAGTTGGAAACAACTATTTTTTTCTTATATTTTTTACACCTGTATGTTATATCAATTACCGGTGTTCAAAAATGAAGCCCTCTCCCCACTAAACACACACACACACACACACACACACACACACACACATTCCTCTTGATGAGGTATATATTAGAAGCAATGCCAATTAACACTGTGTGTCAGATCAATATTTCCACACAGTAAAATATATATCAACCACCACAGTAGACTGAAACAAAATAAGAATTTATTAGTACTGTACTGAATTAAAATGTCTGGAAATATTTTATTCTTTTACTGGAAATGTGTAATTCATTTCAAAAGGTACTACAGTTTAATGCTGTATAGTGTGCTTTTCGTTTACTTGTACAACACTAAAACATTTTTAGTTTTCAACTGATTACTGTATATAAATCTCTCTCTCTCTCTCTCTCTCTCTCTCTCTCTCTCTCTCTCTGTATATATGAAGTAAAAAAAAATGCATGGAATTAATACTGACTCTGTGAGAAAACCGGAAATAAAAGTAAATGACTGAACGAGTAAGGCTGAAAAAGTAGGACAGAGAAACTTATGACAGTGGTGAGTGATTTTATGGAAATGTACAAGACAGATTTTTTTTATGACAAAAACTGTACAGGAATGAGTGACTGGAAATGAGGAAGAGACACCGTAAGAAACATAAGGGTGAAAGAACTGTTAAAGAAGAAAAAGTAGAAAGGATTTAAAAAAAAAAAACGGAAAGACTAGAAAAGAGAAGGGAGAAGAGAGTAGACAGGAAATAAATGAATGCAAAAGGAAGAGGTAGAGAAGCCCAGAAAGAAATAGACTAAATAATGAGGAGAGAGAAGAGATCAAGGGAGCTTTGAGTGAAACGAGAGGGAACATGGAGGAAAAAAAGGGAAAGGGAAAAAGAATTGGCTAAGAAAGAAAGGACCGAGAGGGAAGAAGCAAGATTATTGGAGAGAATGTGAGGGAGGGAAAGAGAACTGGAGAATAATGTAGAGCGGAAAATGTTGATTCAAAGAAGGATGAAGAAAGTGGGGAAGAAAGCCACGGGAAAAGATGAGGAGTGAAGAAGGTGGAGAGAAAAAGAGTGAGGAAAGCGGAGGTTGAAAAATGCATGGAGACAGATTTTGGTAAAAGGAAAGGTGAAGCTGATAAAGAAGGTTGAGTAAAGGATAAAATGGGGTGGAGTGAAGGCTATTGATATACAGAGCTGATGTTTTTATTTCAATGGTAACAACCATTTTTAACGAACGTGAGCTGGACATGGGAACTGTCAATATATCGGTTTATTGACCTGTCTATCTATATTTAGCTGCAAGTATGTATCTATTTATCTGTATCCACCACTACCTGTCCAGTACTGAATAACTGGTGAGGGGAAGAATACAACCGGTAGCACTCCTGAACTGAATTTCTTAGTAATATAAATTACTGTGAAGGCAAAGTAAATGACCAGACTGGTGAAACAAATTACTGTCTGTGTGAACTCGTTATTGTGAGGCTGATATGAATTACTTGGTAGTTGAAGGGAAGAAAAAGGTGAAAAAGCTCCTAAGTATTAAACATACAGTTATGCTAAAGAAAAAAAAGACGTAAAATAAAATATAGTTAATTACTAGGCTGGTGATATAAGAACGGCTCTTTAGTGCTTCAAAGAAATATAATACGGATGAATGAAGGAAATTACTCTAATAAATAAGGTAAACATATCTTTGAATATATGCGTCATATTACACGGGTAGCTGACTAGACTGCTGGGTTGGCAGGGTAAGGTATTGTGAAATTTAGCTGTATCTGGCATGCTGGATGATTGTGAAATATGGCAACGTGTTCACGTAGACTCTCTCTCTCTCTCTCTCTCTCTCTCTCTCTCTCACACACACATACACACACACACATGGCAGAGTGGCTACCCCTCTCATGATTTTCACAGTCACTCCCTCCGAGTTCTGTGTCTCACACTGTTTGCTTTTCCCTGTGGACAGAGGAATTTTTGCCGTCTTCCTGTCTGTTCATCGTCATCTGACCCCCTTTCTGTTTTGCATAGAGAAATACACATACACATACCGCAGTCATATACACACATACGCTTACACATACAGAAGTCATATACGTGCATACACATCACACACAGGAGTCCCATACACACATACACGTAAACACACAATTGCAAATAAGGAGAGCTAAAACATAATTGGTAAATTTTGAGAGAAATGCGAAGAGAAATGAAAGAGAGAGAGAGAGAGAGAGAGAGAGAGAGAGAGAGAGAGAGAGAGAAGGAGGACAAGTTGAAAAGGAAGAAACAATAAATAGGAAGTGCATGAATGTGAGAATGAATGTGGGATAAGTACCATTATAAGAGACAGAAATTAGGTAAAAGAAAAAGGACAATAATTACAAAGCGAAGATAGTGGAGGTGCATGAGACAAATGGTAGTGTGGGTCAGGTACTAAAAGGAAGAAAAAATGGAGTAAATGTGGAGAGTGGCAAGAACGTGTGTGTTGAAGGGTGAAAGAGAGAGAGAGAGAGAGAGAGAGAGAGAGAGAGAGAGAGAGAGAGAGAGAGAGAGAGAGAGAGAGAGAGAGAGAGAGGGTAAATGGCGAAAAAAAAAAAAAAAAAAGCCAGATCCACAAGCTATCAGATTAGGAATCGAAGAATTACATACAACTATGACGAAGAAGAGAGGAAAAAGGATAAGTATAAAAAATCAAAACCCACAGGAAAAGAAACGTCAATTTATCAGTGAACCTGGTGGATGAAGGTGGTGACAGGTTTAACTGTTCATGGCAGGCACGGCAGACTTTTGTCCAATGTCAAGGGTAAGTTCTTCCAGTGTCAAGACATCAGTGTTAGGTGTGTGTGTGTGTGTGTGTGTGTGTGTGTGTGTGTGTGTGTGTGTGTGTGTGTGTGTTTACCCTTCATGAGTAAATAGGCCTTTTTATAAAAAAAAAAAAAAAAAAAGAGAGACATTTCTCTATATACACACACTGGGTGTAACAATAAAACAACACACATTCCAAAATATACTCGTACATGTGTGTACTGCAATGTTGCCGCAACAGTCGTTGTACTCTCTCTCTCTCTCTGTTGCATGTATGAATGAAATACTCGTAAGTATGCAACTGTACAGTTTTCAATGTCTTAGTGATATGATAAAATTAATATTATTACAGAAATAATGTATATCACCTTCCAGTACTTTATGTTGCAAGTAGAGAATTTACCAATTGTCGTGTTACAATACACCTTATCTCTGTGTCAGATCTTCGCTTAATTTTGCAATTGGTTTTGCATTAACTCTACTCTTAAGTCTATTTAGTCGTAATTCTATATTTTTCTTATATCTAGAATTATACTATCCAGTATTTGAAGTAACCCTTCTTTCCAACGATCATATTCCTGTTCGTTCTGTAGTCATCTTGATCTCCTCTGACTAATTCCTATCCCTCTACCTCTCAATGACGCTCTTTATACTGCGGTTGTGTACTCTGAATTCTATCTCACGACCGTATGTCCCGCTTGATCTCTTACATTTGCGTTGTCCGCTGTTCAAACTCTCTCTTTCCCGTGTTTTCCTCTGGTATATTCCCCATCAAAGCTGTTCCTTATACGAATGCTATAGTCTAGATATCTCATTTGCTTCATCACTTTTTTAAGCCCTTGTTTTATATCTATATTCTCTTACTGCATTCACCATGGTAGGATTAATTTTCGTATTCATGATGATTTTTTGTCCTTTTCTGTGTTAAACGTATGGAAAAATTATTCCATGGAATCAGGTTACAGTATGAAGCAAAGGAAACAGTGAAACTTGTTTCATATGAAAACAGTGAAACTTGCTAAATGTGAGTGGCGAGAAGAACGAACCTGACGCTGAAGCTGGAGAAATATGAGTGAATGATAAAATCGGTCAACCACGTTACCCACTCCACGTTTACTATGCAATGCTGATTTGTGTGAAGACGTGTGGACATCCAACCAATTATGTGAATATTATTTAGTCATTACAAGACCATTCTTCTCTCGCGATACCATTGTGATTCATGTATAACTACTGTAGCTGTTACGTAATTTTATTATTCATCACTGTAGTATCAGTATTGTATCATTCTCTTATGTATGTACATTATTGTAATTAGATATTCTCCTTGTAAAGTAGTATACCCTTATTATAGGTATAATATACTGCCATATAATTTTCTTATCATTCACTTACATCAGTGTTATTTAATTATTTACATTGTCTTCTATCAATCTCTGCATCTATAACAGGTCCGGAGACAAGTTATTTATCCAGTTATAGACAAATATATGAGAGCGGATATTTGTTGCTTATACATTATGACTCAAGCGTAGTGGAATCTCATGAATCGGCAGAGACCAGCTGCTTCTCGCCAAATCTGCTGAAGAGACAGTTCTATGTGTAAACAGTGTAGTCATGGCACTGGGCAACACACACAAAGCAAACTCTACCTGTACCCTGGATGACTGTAGATAGTTAGAGATTAACTACGGTCCGTGGGTGTAACATCTAAGCTGGCAATAAAGCATCCAGTAGAAATACAGAGTCTTTAAGACATAACCTGAGATCCTGATGGTAAATTTTAAGGCAGCACATTCTCTCTCTCTCTCTCTCTCTCTCTCTCTCACATTCCACCAACCAACCAGATATTCAACAGCTTCCTGCCACCACTAATTTCCTTAAAAAACACAAACGCACACAAAGACAAGAGACATGCAGACAAAATTAACAGAAATTATCACAGTACTGCTTCCTTGATCAGGGAAAGTATAAGAAAAAAATGTATAACGAACCACCTCCACTATATTTCATTGTGTGTGTGTGTGTGAGAGAGAGAGAGAGAGAGAGAGAGAGAGAGAGAGAGAGAGAGAGAGAGAGAGAGAGAGAGAGAGAGAGAGAGAGAGAGAGAGAATACCTTTCTATTGACGGCAAAACACCAGTGAGGACGGGGCGAGCGTAATCTCTCTTCCCCCCCAGCACGCACACATGTTGACACGAGTCACATATACTGTATAACCACCGCATAAACTGTATTTTATCAGGTGTGCCTTAACAGAGATACTTCTGTGACAGTATAGTAAGGCTCTTCCATACCACAGCAACAAGATATGATTTGCAAGGTTTGTGAACAACGGACCTTTTTTTTATACCACTTTACCATACCACTGTGCTTTTAGCATAACTCTGCCTTAACAGAAATACTGCTGTGACAAATTCCATACCGTGAGGCTGTTCCATACCACAGCTACGGGATATGATTTGGCAAGTTTGTGAACAGCAAACCTTTAGTATACCACTTTACATACCACTGTGCCTTTACTATACCCCAGTGCCTTAACAGAGATACTATTGTGACAGACCTCATATAGTAAGGCAGTTCCACACCACAGCTACAGGATATGATTTGGCAAGTTTGTAAGTATGCTTCCTTTACAATATCACTGAATTAGTACTGTCTTCACGTTGCCTTGGAGTACTAACATTATTCTAATTGTTGGTAATTGTTTTTTCTCCATGCATTTACGAACTCAGTATGGATTGTTGTGTACAGTAAAACAGTTTTCTGTGTTTAGAAATCAGCGAGGCACCAATATTGTTGGTGCGTTGAGGACGTGTGTTGCTCTGTCAACCGTGCATCACAAAAGAGTTCCTAGACCAGCCGTTCACAATGGAAACAGTTGAAACTGTCACGGGATATTTCGGTACAACACAGGCCAAATGTATTTCAGTAAAACGCAGACCAAATGTACTTCGGTACAACACAGGCCAAATGTATTCCGGTACAACACAGGCCAAATGTGTTCCGGTACAACACAGGCCAAATGTGTTCCGGTACAACACAGGCCAAATGTGTTCCGGTACAACACAGGCCAAATGTGTTCCGGTACAACACAGGCCAAATGTATTCCGGTACAACACACGCCAAATGTATTTCGGTATAACACAGGCCAAATGTATTTCGGTACAACACACGCTTTAATGTATTTCGGTACACCACACGCCAAACATACAGTAAGCATTGTTATGTTATTCGTTACTTCAAAAGTGGAGTGTTTCACATGATCTGGAAAAAAGAATGTTCTCTAATTTGCGGTTAATTGTTAACCGCAAAATTCCTGTTTAAATAGTTGACATTATCACTTAATTTCTTAATTACTGCTTAGTCTTCAGGCATCTATAGTTTAACTGTCTTCAGTCTTTTCGTTCATATGGAGAGGTCGGAGAGAGGAGGTCGATGATTAGCTACGATGGTGGCCACATCTCCTGCTACTGCCTGAACCCGTTGAGGAGGGGCAAGAAGCAGATCCCAGTTTCCGGTGGCCCAGAAGATCAAGAGAACCGTAGTTTGATTCAACATCAGGGCGGGGTACGGATTCATCAAGCATCAGGATACTGGCGTTGATGTTTTAGTGGACCACCAGGCTGTCATTGCACCAACCCGTGTAATCTCCAGCGCTTCCTTAGTGATGGTGAGACGGTGGAGTTTTGTCTCTTTGGTACTCCCAAGGGTCCTTAGGCTCGGGATGTTACTGGACTGGAAGGCGTGGCCGTGCAGGGTTCTACCATACATGACGACGTCTCAAGGCCCGGGGACGCCTGGTCAGAGGACCTGAGAGTCCTAGGGAGATAAGCACCATCGTGAAAATATGCATCGCGACGGCTAGGGCTTTTTGTGGGGGTAACAAGTGGGCTTTGAGTGTTCTTCTCCCTAAGATCTTTGAGGAGAACGGGCTGCCTTGCCTTGTCATTCTTGAGTGCTTTGCCCGTGATCTGCATTCTGCCCCTCGGTGTAGGGAGCATCGGGCCCGGCTTGCCACCCCCTGCACAACATTGCAGAAGAGACTATGGCTGGATGCTCCCCTCAACCAGAAGACTGCCACAAAGAACACCAACCTGGCTCCGAACCTGATGTCGATCCAGGCTGTCGTTGATGTCCACCAACTGCCGTCAGTGACTGAAGAAGGGTGGGACTCTTTTGTCTCTGTATCTATGGCCGAGGATGCGTCGACCTGCTCTTCGGCTTGGGAGAAGATCTATGAGTCCTCCCCTCCTCAGGCTGAGGAGGGCTGCCTATATCGCCCTCCTATTGTGGACCACGAGGATTGGCCAGACGTATCTTCCCACCGTCACCTTCTGACACTAGACGCCCACACCCATTCTTATCAGCTCGGAGCCACGACCTACTCCAACCTCTGCGATCTGCTTCGGGCGGCAGAGCTGGGTGAGGGGATTCCACCCATTCTGATTGTCAGTGGGGAGGAGGTACGTATAGCCGATCTACAAGCTTTTACCTCATGATCCCACCCTGCCTGGTCCCTTAGATTGGCTGTTATGTGCGTTGCTTGTGCAGGGTGATGACTTGATGATTTCCCAATCCTCTTTGGCCTAATGCCCCGCATAGCAGGCGATGGTCATAATGTCGTAATAAAATCAATAATTCTTTCGTATCGAGTGACCAGTATCCATCAAAGCTGCTGAAAAACTTAAAGCAACAAACTTGCCAATGTAATTCGTTGCTAAAAATACAGTTTCAGTACCATATAAAAAACCGACAATATTATGGTTAACAAAGGCACATACAGTGCATCGTTAAGTCAGTAACGAACCGAGGTATTGAGATAATGACAACACCAGCACGCTGTAAAACACACACACACACACACACACACACACACACACACACACACACACACACACACACACACACAGCTGATAACAGACATGCAGATAATATGTTGATACCCACACAGACATTTAGGCATGGACAGATAGATGCCCAGTATCTCTTCTAGGAATACGCTAGGGAAATCATATTCATAAACAGCATAGTTCAACTGGCATAAACCAGGATGTTTTTATGGCGTATCGATCAACCAATGCTGCGGAATGTGACGAGATGAGGATGAAAATATGAGATGTGATGAAGTAGGGTAGAGGTAAGACCATCGAGATGAAAGTGCTAAAAATTGATGGTGTGATCTAGAGTATATGAAGGGTAAGTGTAACTGAAATGAAGTTGAAAAGTGGCAGAATAAAGCAGACGCGTACTGTACTTTAAGTATTACAGGAAATAAGGTTGGCGAAATGGTACTTATAAAAGCTACATCGAGAGTGAAAAGTAACTGAAGTTGGGCTGTGGGAGGATGAAGCTCAGATCCAAAACACAGATGAAGTCTCAAGTGATGTCAAGCTCAACATAATTATTTCATTAACATGTGTGTATGAAGGATGTCAAATATATTCTTCCTTACTTCTTCGATATGGTTTTGAAGGCTGCTCTTGCCTGCCAACACTGCAGAGGGCAACTAATGGACGTCATGGATCGGGGCCTAAATTAGGTCGCTAGTGTTGTCATTACACTAATATCAGTACAAGAGGCATTATTGGAGAGACAGGAGATGAGGCACACATCAGACTCAACTCGTCATAAGGACGGACAGTAATTCTTTCATGTCTTAATGCTGCTAATCCTCTCATGGCTTCCATGATATTACTTGCTAGGTTAGGGAATGAAGGTCGCACTGCTAATCTCATTCCTAGTTCAAACTCCAGTTGTTGCAAGAACAGTTAATCAAGCCCAAGATGTTGTAGGAACAGTTAATCCAGCCCCAGTTGTTGCAGAACAGTTATTAAAGCCCCAGTTGTTGCAGGAACAGTTAATCAAGCCCAAGGTCTTGCAGGAACAGTTAATCAAGTCCCAGTTGTTGCAGAACAGTAAATCAAGCCCCAGTTGTTGCAGGAACAGTTAATCCAGCCCCAGTTGTTGCAGAACAGTTATTAAAGCCCCAGTTGTTGCAGGAACAGTTAATCAAGCCCCATTTGTTGCAGGAACAGTTAATCAAGTCCAAGCTGTTGTAGGAACAGTTAATCCAGCCCCAGTTGTTGCAGGACAGTTAATCAAGCCCCAGTTGTTGAAGGAACAGTTAATCAAGCCCCAGTTGTTGAAGGAACAGTTAATCAAGCCCCAGTTGTTGCAGAACAGTTAATAAAGCCCCAGTTGTTGTAGGAACAGTTAATCAAGCCCCAAATGTTGTACGAACAGCCAACGAACGCACATTTTCCAAATCTGTTTTTGCTGCACTTTCTAAGACTTATCGTAAGTCACAAAACCCTCGATCACATCGCAACATCAATCTTCAGTGATGTGTTCCTGGCATACCGCAGTATACATAGTCAGAAAACAAGCAGTCAGGTGTGTGTTAAGGATGAAAGGAACAGATGGGAAAGACGGGAAGTAGGGGGTGGGGAGACAGGGGTAACGAAGGTTAGGGTATGGTAGTGTCACGAATTCACGCGAGTGAATTTATACAAATTCGTGACATTGTACTTTGGCGAGAAAACCACGAACTCCAGTGGAATTCCCGCTGGGCATCACTCAGTTCAACCGTCTGCGTATTCGCTTCGATCGGGATGGTTTTCAAAACATTTGTAACTGTATCATAAGTGACCACTCTTATGCACGAGATTAGTGCTTTCACCGAGTGATTTATAATGAGCCTATATCTTTCGCCCTCTTTCACATGACCGTTGCAGTTAGGCCACGCCCACTTCTGGCAAGCACGGCTGGCTCTTGCCTCTGTGCCCCGTTTAAACTTAGTCAGCTTTGAGTCGCCTCGAGGACAGGACCGTTTGTGCTCAGCATAGAGCAGCACCTCCGTTGTACAGCGAATTCCTGAATCTCCACCTAGACGGTGAATTGGCGAAGCAGGCTTGGCGAATAGCAGCGTTCGGTATTCATCACGCGGGCACCCAGACTTGCGTTTGGCTCCCCTTCACTGACCAGTATTTCTGTTCGTTTATCTGGGCTTAAGTTTGATTAGCTTTTGAATGAGCAAGTGAGTGTATTCCCTTTGTTATTTGAATTCATGAGTCCCCTAGTGACCGTGAATTCCCCTTTTGAATTCATTTTGAAACTCATATAACGTAAATTTATTTTATTGTAATCAATAAATTTACATTTCTTTTCTTGAGCTTAATGTAATTAGAATCGTGTTTTGTTTCTCCACATTATGCTTACTTTAGTTGCTGCTCCTAGTTTGCACAAACTCTTTACATTATTCACAACTGGTACTTAGGCCAGTTCTTTTGTATCAAACTTAAATCCATTGTGCCAGCCAGGAGTTAAGCACCGGCAAGAACCTGTCTATTATTATTAGCATTAGTTATTGATTGCCAGGGGTAGAGTCACTTTCTAGAGAGGCTAACAGTGCTACAAACAGCACTCATGAGTAATTAGTCTCTGCTGCGTACTGTTGGGAAAGTTAATAAATTCTCGTCCTTAGAGAATCGGCAAAGTAAGCCGGCATAAAGTAAACCTTACTACATGATTTTCACAAGTCAGTTCCTTGTCTCTATTTTCAAGTAACATTTACTATTTTTAATTCTAAAATTTACATCCCCTCGTGACAGGTAGGGCGAGCTGAAGGGCATTTCACTAAGTCCATCTTGACTTACTCTTCCGTCACGAAGTTCGTCAGTTATCAAGTCAGTGATGAAGGTGCCCCCCTCCCTTCTCTCTCTCTCTCTCTCTAAGCTTGGAGCAGATCTCCTTGTAAACTCTTCCATGCATAGAAATACTCTCTTTTTTCGTGCCAGTCTACCTATGTTTTATAAATTTTAAAATGGTATAATGGTACTATTGATAGCTTGACTTATACATGATGCAAGACGGCCACAGTCACGATGCTGAGTTGTTCTCCCTCTGTATATTTGTCATTTTTGTGTGTGAACTAGTCTGTCTCTTGGATTGCCTGTCGGTCCATGTGTGCGACTGTCGGTATATTTGTGTTCTGTTGTTCCTGGTCATTTTCTTCAAGTCAAGCTGTCAGTAGTTTTATGTGTGTTTGTCTACTTCACACATCCAGTTTACAGACATAATATTACATTAAGAAATTGGTAGATAAGACGAAGTTAGTATTATCTCAATCAAAATTATTAAGTGATACACATTGCTGTTTTTTAAATACAATGTCTGCTCCCATGTTCACCACATCCAGTCAACCGAACTGTACAGCAAATTAACCCTACATTTTCATTCACTAGAATGGGACAATCGGAGGGCATGTTTACAACCTTGGTCACTCCTCTCTGCATACAAACCAAGCAAGACCGCTGAACAACTGTATACTGGAGATCCACAAGATGCTACTCTAAACTACTTAGATTCTAGGATCAGTGTGTGTGTGTGTGTGTGTGTGTGTGTGTGTGTGTGTGTGTGTGTGTGTGTGTGTGTGTGTGTTAGACTTGGATGTCACTGGCTGGGCTTTGTGGGCGACCAGGAATCAGGGATATATTAAATAGTCAGTGGAACGGTGCTGGGGAGGGGGAGGAGAGGAAGAGAGAAATGGGCATTGAGCAGAGAGATAGGAATGTGACAGAAGCAGAAATACTGGTGGGTAAGCAAGGATCAGGAACATCATGAAAAGCTGGAAGAATAAGTAAATGGAAGGGAAACGGAAAGAAAGCAAAGAAGCAAGGGGATGAGGTTTGCCAACTTAAGAAATATTTGGGGGGAAGACAAATAACAAAATGAATGAAACGCCGAGAACTGGGGCCCCAGGCTGTCGACGAAAAGGGTCGCATGGGCTCACTATCCAACCTCCATGACAGGGTTCATTATAAGTTGAAATGAGACTAAAGATAAAGTAAGTCAACCCCATATGACTTTGACCTTTGATCCCTTGACCTTGCTGACATAACTTAGTTCATCGTCCCATCATACTGTATCACTGACAAAAGTTTGGCCGAAATCCGTCAAGGGATTCAGGAATTATCGTGCCTACAAGAATAAACTAGTCAAATTACCTTTAGACCCTTTGACCTTGTTGACTAATCGGCTCTTCATCCCTTTATCGTGTATCAATGACATCCGTCGAGGATTTCAGGAGATATTGCGCCAACAAGGATAAACAAATCCCCACTGGGGCAGCGAACAGTTTAAGGATTTCAATTTCATGAAAGCAAACTTTACTGATCTACCACAAGTCCCGCCGACATATCGTAACAATACCCCAGCTAATATCAATACAGTACATCAGTCCTGTATGATACAGCCCTAAAATGTAATCAATATGGACGGTGGGTGTTAGCTCCGAAGACATGTAGAGGTGTATGGTATGTAGGAGGACTACTGGGCCTTGGAAGCACGCTGTGAAGCCTATGCCCAGAATCGGACACATAAAAACAAAAAAAATAAGTCGACCCCATATGACCTTGACCTTTGACCCCTTGACGTACCTGACGTAATCAGTTCATTACTTCTTCTTGCATCACTGTCAATAGTTTGGCTGATATCCATCAATAGGCTCAGCAGATATCGCGCCCACAAGAGTCACGGACGCAAGGACCAACGCGCACACGGACACACGGGCAGACAGACCAAACTAATCAATGCCTCCTCCAAAATAGCTAGGCAGAGGCATAAACACAGGGAAACGAAAGAGAGAATAGGGATGGAATGTTGGTGAAGAGCGGAAAAGGATTGTGGGAATCTCGAGTTAATTTTGTGGGTCGGCAGGAACCGGGAACAAACAGTGAAGTTGGGGAAATGAAGATGTTGAAAAGAAGGGAAAGCGATTTGAGGAGGAGAGAAAAGAAACTGCGTTTATAGGTAAGCAAAACGACACAAGTGTTTAATGATATACCCTTCTGGTAACACTAAGCCGGCACTGAGGAGGAGGAGGAGGAGGAGGAGGAGGAGAACAAAGACGACGACGACGACGACGACGACAATGATCGTGAGTGAGAGAGAGAGAGAGAGAGAGAGAGAGAGAGAGAGAGAGAGAGAGAGAGATGACAGATAAGGAACGGAGATAAATGATTACAGGATAGTGTCAAGAGGAAGATTGTATAATGACAAGAAATGGAAGTGACTGAACCGAAATATCCAGTAATGACACACACACACACACACACACACACACACACACACACACACACACACACACACACACACACACACACACACACACACACACACACAAAGTACACTGCAGTACAATGGGTGGGTAATGTGGTCACATGTGTGGCTTGGAGGGAAGGAAGCCACTACGGGATTATGTAAGGGAAAAAGGCGGAAGTTTTTGTGTGATAATGACACCCAGAGCGAGGAGACAGCGAGCTACGGGACACATGAACAGGAAATGGAATAGGAAAGGCGGAGGTGACGTGAGATGAAAACCATTTTGATGATATATGTGTAATGAAAAGGCAGACAATATTACTTTGAGCCAACCCTGAAGGAAAAGAGGAGACCAACAAGTGATTAAGCCAAAGGTTAATTCTTACTGAAGCCTGACGGTTTAATTTAGGCTTGAGAGAGACGGCCAGGGGTGCACGGACTACACACAATAGCCATTTTATCTTTCCCAATGAGTACTTTTATTTTATTTTTTTATTCTGTAGAGAATGGAAATGAAATGTATATAAGGAAGAGGCAAAGGAGGAGAGAGGAGTTACAGAAACAAAAAGATATGGAAAGTAATGGCAAGAAACAATAGGAATGGACGGAAAAGGAGTGTTCATAGAATACTAGAAAAAAGGACAGACAGAAACAGAAATGGCGAAAGAGGAAAATTAGCTAAATTGATAGAGTGCAGAAAGAGGTGAAACAGGAAACAGGTGAAGTGAGTGGAGGAGGAGAAGAGGCTGTTGAGCGGAGAGGAGAAAAGAGAGAGAGAGAGAGAGAGAGAGAGAGAGAGAGAGAGAGAGAGAGAGAGATAAGAGTCGAAAGGAGCGGAAAATTGTAGTAAGAGAAGAGGCATAAAATGACAATAAGGATGATGAAATGGTGAGTTACGATGAAGAGAGTAAGAAAGAGGGAGAGGAAGAAAAGAGTGGAGAGAGTTAATGGGAAAAATACGAATGAAAGAGCAGGAAAGAGTGAAGCACGAGAAGAACAAGGAATACAATGAAAAGAAGAAGAGAGAAGGAAAGATGGAAAGAGAAAATGAAAGGAAACACAAGAGCTGAAAGAGAGGAAGTAAGATAGGAGGACGGAAAAAGGAGAAAGTGAGAAACTCTATTACTGCACAAAATTAGATGAACCGAGGTTAAAGTAAGACAAGAAAAGGATGATAAAACCAATGATGCTGCAATAGAGCAGAGGAAAGATTCATGGATGAGAAATTTAAACATTACAGAACAAAAAATAAAAAAAAAACTCTTGACTAGATTAAGACATGTAAAGGGTGCTACAGAAAAACAATAGAGTAAAAAACTCGTTGTAAACACTAAAATTGAAGAAAATGAAAAAAAAGACACGCCGAAGGAAGTCAATAAAAGACCAAGAAATCAAACAGTAGCGGAAAAAAAAAATCTGCTAATGAGTAAAATGATTGAGGAACAAACATGTGTGGCGGATGAGGGAAAAAAAAAATGAAATGATTCGGTAAGGTGGTTATGGGTGAGAGTTGGTCACCACGCCATGCAAAGTAGTGTATTGGTTTGGTAACAATAACGCTGTGTTAATGTGCCATCCCTTACGCCCTTGGCTACAGGCTACCACTGTCCTATAATCATGAAACAAACTTCCGCTGGAAAGTTACGTAAGAAAATCAAGAAAAAGTAAAACTTAAAGAGTGTTATTTTTTGGGTCATACAGGAAAGAGGAGGGGTCCTTTCATGAGTCCTGGTGAGTGAGTAAATACTGATGCTCAATAAATCTCCATTACACACACTATTTGGTGGTCGCGGTTTTGTTTCTCAGTGCATTACATTTCATGCTACGACATACTGATAGAAAGCAAACCGTGCTGGGGTAAACAATGAATACAGGAGGGAGTTTATAATTATTTCCTTAGCAGATACACTGGCCACGTGTACTGCCATCAGCCTGGTGATTCCCAAGATATAGGGAGGAGGGAAATGAATATGGCATTTCCTTATTTGTTCTCTTACCCAACCAAACATCCTTCTTTTACATCTCCCCAACCCACTGTGTATCTCATAAATAAGGCGAATAATAATGAATGATCTATTGCCTAATAAATTTCTACCTTAATTTCTTCTCCGTCCATTATACGAGTATATCAGAGCAGCTCATGTGTGTGTGTGTGTGTGTGTGTGTGTGTGTGTGTGTGTGTGTGTGTGTGTGTGTGTGTGTGTGTGTGTGTGTGTGTGTGTGTGTGTGTGTGTGTGTGTTATCTATTCTCTTCACAGGACGAACAACAATTTCTTTTTTTCTTCTAGCTATCTCCAGACGTATATACTGAAAACAGGGACACGTCTCACAAGCTGAAACAGTTAGATACCTCTCATTAATCCTTCAAAAACAGTGGTCTCTCTTAATCTGAATAAAGTCATATAGTGTTGGCAAGAATAGTATTTAAATCTGTCCACTAATTCAAATGACTAAAACATCACTTACATGTGTTCAAGAGAAGTTGTGAAGGAAGGCAAACATAATTATCTGTGACCACTAAACACTGACTGTATGACTGACGCAATTACGTTACCCGCAACAAATGTTTGCATATATACTGGATGTACTACACCATCCATCCATCCATCATCCCATGAGGAGCGTAGGAGCCCGGGGCTAAGCAGTTGGTCCCGACATTTAAGATGAGAATGACCAGCCTCACTCATCCCTGAGTGGCATTACATGAGCAACCAGCCCCAACCACCCCTTGGATATAAACCTTCACCTGTTCAATCCGATTGGAGCGCAATAATTACTCACTAAACCACCAGGCGCCGAAATTTGGTTATATAGTTACCACCCAGAGTAGTAAATGGTTTCCTGGTGTACGGGAAACCATTTGGCTTGTCAGTCAGTGTAGAGTCACCCACAGGCAGAAGGAAGAGGAAAGAATGAAGGAAAGAAAGACAGAAGAGGAAGTGTACAGTTACCCGTAGGCAGAAGGACAAGAAAAGAAGACGGAAGAGGATGGAAGGAATGGAGAAAGGAGAGGAAAGGGCAGACACCTGACAGCAGCACTGCATTGAGTGAGTGGATGGTGAGCGCCCCCACCTACCACAACACAGACAAAAATAAGCCCCAGCGTTATATTCACCACGTGTAAATTAGAAAGACAGAGAAATATAGGTAGAGAGAGGGGCAGGTGAAACAAAATGATATTAATTATAGATGGATTGGTACAGAAACAGGGAAATGGATAGATAGATCGATAGCGAGATAGAAGGGGAACAGAGTTGGACTAAAGAGAGTGACGAAGGGAAGGAAGGTGAACACACAAACTGGGGTTAAGTAGAAGAAATGAGGTGAATAAGAATGCAAATGAAGAGGAATATGAAATGAAGGGCGATGAAAAGGGTGGGAAGAGATGAGAAGGCGAGGCGAGGGAGGGGGAAGGGAAAGGAAGGACAGGAAGATGCAGGAAGGACAGGACAGGGCAGGGGAGGGAATTGAACAGAAGAGGGAACTCAGAATGATGGAAGGTAAAAAAGAACAAATGAATATAACACAGAAAAAATAGAATATCATTAAGCGGGGACGAAAGAAGGAAACTGAAGAGAAAAGGAAGGGAAAGAAATGAAAGAAAGGAAGACTAGGAGATTTGGGCGGTGCACATTGAAGGTAAAGGAAAGTTAGAGGGTAAAGAAAATAAGAGATAAAAGGAACCAAGAGAGGAGAGAGAGGAAAGGTTACAAAGCTACAGTGTGAACAGAAGGACAGGGAATATAAGAAGAGAAAGAGAGGACGAGGAGCGAAAGAAAGTGTAGAGAATGCAATTGATGGAATGGAAAGGGAAGAAAATGCATAAAACGTGAGGTAACACCCACTATGGCACCCCACCACACCTAAGTCACCCCACCACACCCCTCTGTCAACTCACCACCCCTCACGACCCATCCCCCTGTTATATGCCAACTCTCCTGTGACACACATCAATGTCAAGCGGAGGTGATTTTCTGCTCCAGTTATGAAAGATACTTACCCACCAACTACTTTAACTAGAACGCACTCAGACAGCGCAACCTCCTCCAATGCAATTGCATGATCCGGATCCGGAACCGGATTTGCCCCAATTTTTAAACATTTTTTTCTTGGTCCATGGCCCATCCTTCCACAAAATTTCATTGAAATTCATTGGGAACGTTTGGAAATATAGCGTGGACAAACAAACAAAAAATCCCTGGATTCGGATGAAGATCCGGATCACCACCATAATCTAATGGATTGTTCCTTGGGCCATACTCTATCCCTCCAAAAAATGTCAGCAAAATCTCTTCACAACTTTTTTAGTAATCCTGCTAACAAACTAACAGACAAACAAACCAAAGCCGGCAAAGATATAAGCTCCTTGGCGGTGGTAATAAGCACAACTGGGAGGCGAAAATACTTAAGCTCAAGTGACGGAGCTCACGAAGTGCCAGAGCAGAGAAGAAAAATGGAGGCAGGTATAAATGAAATATACGCCATTCTTTCAAAGTCTCTCTCTCTCTCTCTCTCTCTCTCTCTCTCTCTCTTTCCTAGTTTAACGTGATAGTCCCCTTCATATATGGATAATAATTTTTCCTGCTTCACTCAGTAATCATCCCTACTCCTTTCTTCTACCCTCGTCACCGTCATATCCACCTGCATTTCTTACTTTCTTCATCCGCTTATCCTGCCTTTTCCTGCCTTTTCGATTGACTTACATTTCCCATCCGCTTTACGGCCATCATCATCATTTGTATCCGTTCATTCATAACTTATCTTCCCTTCATATCTCTTTCTTAAAAGATTTTCCCTCTATTAAGCTAGTCTGTGTTTTCCAGTTTCTTCCTACCTTCCATTGTCATCATCATCAACTTCACATTTATTAAGTCATTCATGACACCATTCCTCCTCGCCATTACATTCAATGAGCCATTGTCACGAGTTCGCGCAATTCTGTATCTAAGCAAACTCGTGACATTGAACTTTGGTGGGAAACCGCGAATTCTAGTGGAATTCCCAATAAGTATCACTCAGTCAACCGCCCACGTATTCATTCGATTGGGACGGTTTTCAGGACATTTTTCACTGTTTCATAAGTGATCGTCCTTGTGCGCGACATTGGCGCTGTCACTGAGTGAATTGTTGTGGGCATGCATCACTCACATTTTTTCCATTGGCATTTAGCGGGCGCGGCCGGCCCCAGCCCTTGCCTCGCGGTTTGAATTCAGTCAGATTTTGTGCGCCATGAGTGCAGGTCGTTCTTCAGCGAGTTCCTGAAATCTCCACTCAGTGTGATACAGCATAGAGGTTCAGCGTGGTGGCAGTGTCCTTCCTATGTAACGACGCCCAGTTCATCCTGCCTAGCCCCCCTTTTTCTGACCAGTATTTCTTTTCGTTTTTCCTAGGCTTAAGAGTTTACCTTTTGAGTGAGCAAGTGAGTGTGTTCTTATTTTGAATTCATTTGAGACTCATGTAACGTAAATTTATTTCATTTTAATTAATAAATTTACAGTTCTTTTTTCTTGAGCTTAATGTAATGTAAACTCGTGTTTTATTTCTCAACATTAAGCTTATATTACTTGCCACTCCTAGTTTGCATAAACGCTTTGTATTATTCATAACTGGTACTTAGGCCAGTCCTCTTGTACTAAGCTTAAATCCGTTGTGCCAGCCTGGAGTTAATGCACCGGCAAGAGCCTATTAATAGCATTAGTTATTGATTGTCAGGGGTGGAGTCACTTTCTCCAGAGGCTAACAGTACTAACAAACAGCGCATGTGAGTAATTAGTCTCTGCTGTGTACTGTTGAGAAAGTTTATAAATTCTCGTCCTTAGAGAATCGGCGAAGTAAGCCGGCATAAAGTATCACTTACTGCTTGATTTCACAAGTCAATTCATTGTCTCTATTTTCAAGCAAAACACATAACTCTTTATCTAATTTTTAAATTCTACAAAACCCCGTGACAGCCATTCTTCTTTCTATATTATTCTCCCCTTCTCACTTTTTCGTGTATTTGTCCATCATCATGTGTGACACATTCATAACCATCGATCCTTCCTTTCTTTTTCCACACATTTTCTTCCTCTGTCTCTCACCGTTCTCCATAATTCTTTCCCTACTTTCTTCATCTCCACCTGCAACCCTGCATCCTTCGCTCCCACTTTTCTTTCGTTCTTCCATTTCGCGCAAAGCTTGAAAATATCACCTGATATTTTGGATCAAGGTAAAACTTTGCCCATAATTCATTGAGGGTGATCACACCTCCAGGAACAATACTTCCTACCATCCTCATCACTCGTACTCGTAGGTGGCCAGATCTGGTGGGTCACACGATGTCTGAATATGGTGGTGTGTGTGTGTGTGTGTGTGTGTGTGTGTGTGTGTGGTAACTGGCCGAGAAATGCATCCAGGTACGCTAAGATGGATTACCAGTTGCACTGTCACTGAGAACACTATCTTTACTATCAGCAACAAAACTATCGAAACTGAATGCAAAACATTAACAACAACAATAACAACAACAACAACAACAATAATAATAATAATCATAATAATAATAATAAACCAACCCAACAACACATCCACCACCAGACTCACAAACATATCAGACAAACCTAAAAAAAAAAAAAAAATAAAATAACCAGCCACCCACCTGGTCATGACCTGTGTGTGCCTAGATGTTTGTGTCTGCCTGTCTGTCTGTCTGTCTGTCTTTCTTTCTTTTTCCAGCCATCCCATGCTCATACAATTTCTTTAAATCTCTGACTCTCTGGTTCTAATTTTTAAATAGCACTGTCAGATTGGATAAGCATGATATTAAAAAATAAAATAAAACATTTTCTCCTAAGATTACAAGATTTCAGGAAGAAGATTCTGATAAGTGTGAATTCCGTGATGACTGAAATTTTGTATATCGTTACGAAAGTTATATTTTATTTTCAGTTTTCAGCGGTTGAGGCACACGTAAACTATTGTTGATAACGACAGACACATTTATTATGTAACCAAAAACCTTGATAGTGAAAGACGTTAAGGTTAGTAAAATCTAGCAACTGTGGATGATGGCAATACATTTGCCAGGATTGTTCCTGCCCCAGACCACTGCATTATGGAAACAGAGGAAGAACGAAATGCCCTCCTCCTGTCACCCATGGGAAGACAGTGTGTGAGCCAGAGCAAACGTGAGAGGGAGAAAATGCGAGAGAGAGAATATGAGAGAAAGATCTGTGAGTGACGGGAAAATGTAAGAAAAAGCGGATATGAGTGTTGCACAAAGTGTGAGGGAATTTGTGATTGACGCACACACACACACACACACACACACACACACACACACACACACACACACACACACACACACACACACACACACACACACACACGTCACAAAAGACTGTGTAGTAACTTGTAGAGAAGTTTTGTAGATCAGTTATATATGTATTGAACTTGTGGACGAGCGGTTGTTATAAGTGAGTAGCTTTGTAAGTAGATAATCTTGGTTCCCTTTTTGTCATGCAATGACAGGAGAGGTAAAGAATAGTATGGGACTATTTTTATTTGTCTTGGAAATGTTAACAAAGTCTCTCACACACGAGTGAAGTTAAGCAGAGTCCCGCGAGCTACCTCCTGTCTCTCTCTCTCTCTCTCTCTCTCTCTCTCTCTCTCTCCCATGTTGCTAAGCCCTTCTCCCTACTACCTGCCTGTTCAATCGCTAGCCTCCTTCTGAGCTCTCTTTCCTAAATTCTGGTGAAACAGGGGTTGTGTCACGTGTGTTACACTGTGGTTGGAAAGTTCCAGAAACCTGTGTGTGAGTATGTGTGTATGTCACTCGGCTTTGTTCGCCTGCTATCTCGCTGACACACTACCTACATCATCCCCTGACTTTGCTACTTCCTGTGTATTGTCAACATTTCCTCAGTTAACTTGCAAGATCATTTCCCTTTCCCAGGCTCGCATGGAGCTGTCTATCTATCTATTATGATTTGTAATTATAATATGGACTCATACCACACACACACACACACACACACACACACACACACACACACATGACTAGTCAATCAATCATGGAATGCAAGCAAGTCTACGACTGGCAATATTTATCTCGTTTCATATTACAGCACACAGTCAGCAAAAAGCTACACCAGACACGGGAATGGTACTGGTTATGATTATACAACACTTAGACACTAACATCCTGACAATAGAAACTAAGTAAAATAATCTTGAGGCAGTAAGTACAATTCTCCCTCTGTCGATCTGTCTGTCTGTCTGTCTGTATGTCTGTCTCTGTCTGTCTGTCTGTCTGTCTATCTCTCTCTCCCTCTCTCTCTCTCTAGATTTGGTTGAAATAATCAGATCGTACTTGGATGAAATAAAATATTTAATGTTTCTGCATCACTTTCTTACCATTACAGTATTATTTCTTCTAATAACTTAGGTTGCTCTTGTTGTTTTTTGGTTACTTGAATTCTCGTCTTCCTTTATTCTCATTCCTTTGTCTACTTCCAGGAGTTAAAGGTTGTCTTATTCATCCTTTGGGTTGTCAATAGTTTTCTTTGACCCAGACTGACACAATCAACCGTCAATTATTTTGCTTCAGTTTATCACCGTTTCCAAGTCAACCCTACACCAGAATTTTCCCTTGTTCCCAGATTCCTTGCTTCGAATCAGTTTCTTCTTCCTTTCATTTTCCTTTTTCTCCCAGGTATCTTCAGTCATTCCCTCACTTAATGCTCCTTTTCATATATATATATATATATATATATATATATATTACGTGTCCGACTCTGGGCAAAGGTTTCAGGGTCTATCCCAAGACCCAGTAGTCTTCCTACACACCTCCACATGTCACCACTTCGGCGCTAACACCCACCATCCATACCGGTATTGAATACATGCTAGAGCTGTCCCATACAGGACTGGTGTATTGGTATTAGCGGAGGTACTTCTACGACATGTCGGCGGGTCTTCTGGTTTATCAGTAAAGTCTGCTTTTTATGAAACTCAAACCGTTAAACCGTTCCCTACCCCAGCAGAGATTCGATCCTGTGTCCATTAGGACTGCAGCCGCCTCAACCAATTCAGCCACCGCCTCTCCTTTTTCCTTCTTGTCGTCCGTACCTTGTATTCTGCGGCGAAAATGATACCAAAGGTCGAGTAGACCGTGAAAGTGGAAGAGTGTGGATGGAGGGTTATGTAGGAGGCAGGCAGAAGAGGTGGGAAGGGGAGAATTATGGAAATCTGTGCAGGTGGTCGTAAAGGATGTAAAAATGAGATAAATGAAGAAAAAGACGAGGCTGCTAGAAGGAGGTGAGAGAAAGAGAAGGTATGGAAGAAAGAACGGGAGTAAGCGCAAGAAGAGTAAATTAAAAAACTGGAGAGAGAGAGAGAGAGAGAGAGAGAGAGAGAGAGAGAGAGAGAGAGAGAGAGAGAGAGAGAGAGAGAGAGAGAGAGAGAGAAGAGGGGGAAGAGGAAGAGGAATCGAAAAGAGAGGATGGGAAAGAGGAAGAGGAATGGGAAGGAGAGAAAGGATAGGGAAAGAAGTAAGGGGATGGGAAGGAGAGGGGAAAGAGTTACCCGGCAGAACAACGTGACAGGTAAACACAAAAACAGAATATTGATAGTAACTTTACACTGTATGCTTTTAACGTGATACAACCATATACATCACTCAAAATAATTCACTAAATCATACATAACCACTTTAAAATACTCCTTTATGCTCCTGATTTCAACACACACACACACACACACACACACACAAACATAATCTCCCAATAACGAGAATCTCTCAATATTCCGTCAGGTACAGTTTTCCTTCAAGCGTTTCCGTGCTTCAAAGTTTGGCATCATAACCCATCAGCAAACTCCAGCTGAAGGTTGTCTTCCTCCACACACCCGTAAAACTCTCACCTTGATGGTATGATACCGTTAATACGACCGAGCTAGGCAAGAGAGCGAAGCAAGCAAGTGTAGCGGAGTGATGTTTACGTTCAGCTGGGAAACAAGCGAACAGATACAAACCGTCCCAGCCGGACATGACACGGCCCGACCGCGATGGTTTTGAGAGGCTAGTAACCCTTCTATTATGTGATTATAGAGAAGAGATTCTTTCAGCAGGTAGTAGATACATTCAATAGATTATGTTTTTAGCTATATATTTACCCATGAGACCAACGAAACCACTTGGAATCCCAGCTTTCCAAGGGAATGTACCGAGGGCTTCAATTGACATGCTCCACTATGAAATCGAATTAAAGATTTTCTGTCGTAACACTGTTTTCTTCCACGAATTCTAACAATGAAATATCAGTTATTACGCTCACGATTTTACATGAACGTTTCCTCCATGTTTATGGGGTGAAATCATTATGGGTAATCACCCAATTTCTGTATATAATCGTTTGATCAATAGCCAAACGTTTACCGACGCAATTCGTTGACACGGCAAGTCGGGAGCAGAGAAGTGAACATGATGTGTGTGATAAAAGCTACAGCGCCACGCTATATGCACATCCAGAGAGAGAAAACTTGAGAGAAAGCGTGAAAAAGTAAATATTTTAGCTCAATTATTCGTCTGTTCTTGTTCTGCAATCTCATCCGAAATGTTGAAAGTTTGCACCAAGACGAAATTATGATGACAGACGTATGTACAAATGCTCGCTCCTTCGTCACGCGCTCACAAAGCTCACTTTACTGGTTAGTATTGTGGCTGAAGTGATTCTGCCAGACGCTGGAAGGTAAAAACCAAGGAATTACGCCACACAACCTGACACGCTTTCTCTCTCTCTCTCTCTCTGCTGGTAAAGCTATGGTAATGGGTATATAATAAATAATCTGTAATGGCAGTGGCAGTAAAAATAAGCCTCACCTTCATCAGTTTTTTTTTTTTCCTTAATTTAATTGTTGGAATTTATAGCCTGAAAATACGAGCTTCGCAGGAACCGAATTTTCCTTATGTTGAACATATAGATTAATACCCTAATGAAGAGAGAGAGAGAGAGAGAGAGAGAGAGAGAGAGAGAGAGAGAGAGAGGAGAGGAAGGGGGGAAGGTAATAAAAAAATGAACTGCGACAAAACTATTGTAGAGAGAAGGTAAAAGAAAGTTTTATAATGATACCTATACATGGATGGGTGAAGGCAAGAAAAAAAAAAAAAAGGAAAAAGAGAGGCAAAACTGAGTGGAGGAGAACTTGGGAGAAGGGTTTAAGGAAGAAAGGAGAAGGAAAAGAAGGGAGGGAAAAGTGAAAAAAAGAAAAGAAAAGGGAGAGAGGGGGACGATGAGAAACGAAACATACAAGGGAAGTTGAAGATAGGTATGGTAAAGGACAGGCAGAGAGAATGAGACAAACAGAAGAGAGACTGAGAACAAGGGAGCAGAAGAGAGGAAGAGGGGAAGGAGACAAGGTGTGTGAAACCAGAAAGAGGCATATATCCCGTCCTTAATCAATATGGACAGTGGACACTGATGCACAGCGAGAACGAGTGGTTACGTATTGATAGGAAGATTACTCAGTCACGGAAAGGCTCTGTCTCTGTCTCTGTCTTTCTCTGTCTCTGTCTGTCTGTCTGTCTGTCTGTCTGTCTCTCTCTCTCTCTCTCTCACACACACACACACACACACACACACACACACACAGTTAACCTACATGTTCAACGAGGGCACTTCTGGCGGGAGGAAATTATCAAGGGTGTGTGTCGGATGGGAAATGGAGGAGGGATGGAGTAAGAGGGACACTGGCGGTGCAGGAAATGGATGGGGAGGAAGGAAGAAAGGAGGGAAGGAAGGAAGGAAGGAAGGAAGGAAGGAAGGGAAGAAGGATGGAAGGGAGGAAGGGAGGAATGAAGGAAAGAAGGAAGAAGGGCAGGAGGGAGGATACAAAAGGGAAGTAAGGAGTAAAGTAAGCTAATGGAAAAGAAGGAGAGAAGCAAATAATTATACATACAAGGTTAAATAAAAGGAGGCCCATTATAAGGTTATCTTTTGGTGTAAAGCTAAATTACACTAAATATTATCCATTGCGTATGAGAAGAGGATAGTGAGAGGAGGGCTCTTCCCCGTCCACCACTATCACCAGTATCACAGCTGGCAGGAAAAAGTCAGAACAATAAAAATAACTGGAAACAACATAAATATTCCCACTTAAAAGAGGGGAAGGGAAATTCTATGATGTATTCAATTCGATTCTATGCTTTGAAAAAAAAATGTTGTAATTAATATATTGGAAATCTCTTTCGGTCGTCTCCTATGATGAGGAAGGAAGGAAGGTGAGAAGGGGAGTGAGCTTGCGGATGATTATGATAAGAGTGAGACGATAAGGGAAGGATGACAGGGTCAACGTCGTAGAGGTTAATAATTGTAGGAGGAAGACGAGAGGAAGAGAATGAAGTAGATAACGGATACTGTGTGGAATGGGAGAGACAGAAAGAGATCAGAGCAGTAAGTGGATGAATAAAATGAGAGAGAGAGAGAGAGAGAGAGAGAGAGAGAGAGTCAATTTACGACATAAGAGCCCCTAAGAAAAAGTAATGTTGTCCGGTGGAGTCATACGTCAAGATGTGCATAAAAAGAGAGATAGAGCAAATGGATCTTTTCTCTCTCTCTCTCTCTCTCTCTCTCTCTCACACACACACACACACACACACACACACACACACACACACACACACACCTTGCTGCCTGGTAGTTAATTTAAGGTTAATTATTACTGTAAGGTTTATCGACCAATCCTTGCAATATGTCTCTCCTTCAGATTCCTTCCACTATTTGTGTTACCATCATGTCTGTATTTTCAGAAACGCCTGATCATCTTCACTTTTTTGTTATCTACTCGACTCTGGTCATTGGGTTATGCGAGAGTAGAGAGGAAAAATATGAGAGGATCACATAGAAGTCAGTCCAGTTATGATATTTGAAATGATGGAATGGGATAAAGGTCGAAAACGGACGTAAATGTAGGGGAAAAAATAGGGACAACACACCAGGAAGCAATTGATAAAAGATAAAAGAACAAGAAGACGAAGAAGAAATTACAAGGATAGCAGAGAAGAAATGTAGGTTGGGAGAAGGAACGCGTGGAGCAAGAAATGATAATGAAAAAAGAAGAGAAAAAATGGAAGATAATCAATCTAAAGAGGAGTGAGACAATGGGAGAATGAGAGAATGGAAACCATAAATGACAGCAAAAAGGAATGATTGAAGATGTGAAATGGGGATATGAAGGAAAAGGAAAAAGACAGGAAGGATGAAGAAAAAGTTAAGTGGGTGATGAGAAGTTGTGATGGGTAAGTATAAATTATGGGAAAAATTACAATATGAGAAGATACAGGAGTTACATCAAATCGTAAATGTAACTACAACATAACTTCAAAAGATCCTCTCTCTCTCTCTCTCTCTCTCTCTCTCTCTCTCTCTCTCTCTCTCTCTCTCTCTCTCTCTCTCAGAACGAATTAATAACTGAGTCAACTATAGAGTACCATACTTCAGTATTAATCAAACTCTAATCAGTTAACCTTCCACCGTAATACCTCATCAAAGCCCGTCAGCTTCAAGTCCCTCGGCAGAACCAACTACCGTTAAATGCAATGGAATTCTGATTATGGCATATCTATTTCTAGGAAACAATGAGTATAATACTTGCGTTTTTGTGGCAAGTATGTTCGTATGTGTCTGATCTTTCCCTAAACGGTTAATTATTTGAGAGGTAATCTGACTGGAGCAATTTTAACATTTTATTCCGCTGATTCGTAATATCTGTCATTATTCACTTGTTACTCTTCCCTCTTCCACTTTATGATTATTACTTTCAATCAGCTTTTTTCCTCCCTTCTTCTTACCATTATCTATCAGTTTTTCATTATTCTGTTTAACATCTTTACTCTACCTGTTACTTTATTGCCTCATTTCATCAAAATTGTTTTGCTTTTCATTTCCCAAATACTCTCTAAACTGTAAGAATACTCACACCCCAGCGTCAAAAATACTCACACCCCAGCGTCACAAATCTTAAGGGCAAGTAGCTTGAGTAATTACGGGTGTGTGTGTGTGTGTATGTGGGCGTGAGAGAGAGAGAGAGAGAGAGAGAGAGAGAGAGAGGAAAGTACATGAGAAAGAAGTAAACCGAAACAGAGAGCTACTGAGAAGATATTTTAAAGAATGAAAAACCGATAGTGTCGAGAGAGAGAGAGAGAGAGAGAGAGAGAGAGAGAGGAAAGTACATGAGAAAGAAGTAAACCGAAACAGAGAGCTACTGAGAAGATATTTTAAAGAATGAAAAACCGATAGTGTCAAACATACAAAGATTTAATGTTGGCCAAAACTGATGACTTGCATTAGATACAGTAGAAAGTAAACAACATCTTAGCTCCACTAACAATCTCCCTTTCATTGACTTAGGTATTTTACAATATACAGCCAAAATAATTGATACAAATGTTTAAATACATGATAAGTGATGGGTTATAGTTCTGGCTCCTGGCTCAAAACGTACCCAAATTATATCAGTAGTGCAATCTGTACAAGTTAATAAGCACGCAAAGCTGCTCTGTTACACCTGAAGTACCTGGAAGCCTGCCAGCTGCAGTAAAAATGAATCAGAATACAAATGTGAATCTGTTCGAACAAACTACCCAGTTACCAGCCCGCCTTTCTAAGCGATCCGTAAACTGGTCGTGACAACGACCATCCTTTGTCCACGGAGAGTTTTTCTGCGCTGATCAGTTCCTCCTCAGACAGTGACCTGTTAACACTGGAGCCACATCTGTCATAATTTTAGAAACCAAGTACCTGCAATAATGAGGAATCAACTGAATTACTCTTCTCAGATTATATCTTGGACTCTTCTACAGTAAAGATGCAGGATTTTTATTTAATCTTTTTAATGTGTGCTATTGGTTTGGTTGTTTTGTAACGACAATATTTTGCTG